>NW_017307208.1:315394-321319 GCF_000935625.1 Nanorana parkeri
TCCTCCCTCCTTCTTACTCCCTTCTCCAAGCTAGTAGATAGACGGCTGCTGGAGACTTCTCTGTCCTTTGTTATCTTGGACAGGAAGTTCAGGGAAGCTGAGGTAAGAGAGAGATGCCTATCTGTTTGAAAACATGATGATTTAAGTGCTTGGGCAAAAATGTAAAGAGACACTTCACTGTATGAAGTATATTTGTTTGATGTACATTCATTATTATATTATAACCTTTTTAGAGTTTAATACTACTTTAAACTTTCTCTAGTCAAAATCATAAAATGCCAGCACCTAATCATTGCACACCTGTGCACAGCCCTTATGGAAAGGGTGCTGGCTGGTGTTCAGGGCTCCAGCTGGGAAGAGGAACAGAGGTGTTCAGGAGTCAGGAGGACTCCACCCAGTAGTCAGATGGGAGCCATGTGGCTGTGTGTGCTGGAGGCACCTGGGAGACAGCCGAGGAGACAGAGAGCCAGTGACACATGAGGGATGTGGTTAAGAGTCCCACGAGAGGTAGACTGTGGCTCTGTTAAGAAAAACCCTAATGTCCAGGGACTGGGACACAAGGAGTATGTGCAACAACCTGGAGTCGGTGAGATTAGGTCATACATTCAGTTTTGCTGAAATACAAGCGACCCTGTGTTATCACTGGAGAAAGTAATTGTTCTTTTGTTAAAGAAATAAAGTCTGTCCTGTTATGTTAAAGTGGCTTCAAGACTCGTCTTTGAGTGTTCACCATTTGTGCTAATTTCCCCAAATATCACACCCTTGATAGAAGAAAAGGTGTTGAGACATTCAGTATATAGTATTTTCGTTACGGGGTTTACATATGCTTGAACTTACTGGAAATAGTAATGTAAGCACTGTAAAATCATTTTTTACGTAACTAATTTGAATAAGCTGAATTGCATGCCCCATTGATTTCAATAAAGCTATACATTTTTAAACATAACCATTTTACACTATTCATACATGCTGACAAAGAATTTGCTACAGATTCTCCACCACCCCCCAAATTTTTATATTAATAGGAAGCGAGCAAGTTTCTGAAGTACATGTACAGACATATTACATATTAAGACTGTACAGATCTGTGCCTCTGAAGTAGAAATGATAATATTTGCTAGCTATCTAGCTGAGATTTAATATATGTTTTTAGTTTTACTATTTACATTGTGATTAATACAAAGAAATCTGAATGAAATATTATATTACAGAATTGATAAAATGAGTAACTAGTAATGCTACGACCAGCCACTTAGTTTTTATTAATTGATGTAGTAAAAGCAACTCTTTACTATTTTAAAGTATTATGAAAACCTGGAAAATCAAATCTGTGGTGTACTTACCGAGAAAAGGGGAATTTATTCAAAAGTCGAGCAGACAAAATCTAGAGCAGGTGTGCACAGGACAACTGCTCCAGATTTTGGCTGCTCCAGTTTTGATAAATTCCCCTTTCTGTCTTCCAAATTCTGTCTGTTACAATTCAGGAACTCGTATTTACAAATTCTGCTTTGTTGTTGCACAAGGTACAGGATAACGTTATGTACACATCATTGTTTAATTGCCAGACTTATATTACAACATTTAAGATAGTGACTAACAACAGAGCTGTCTGGATCCAGAATATTAGTTTTAGGTGGCATGGTTATGGTACTGGTATGAACTGGCGTAGGATGAATGGACCAATAAAAAAAGTCCTAAAAAAAGTGAATACTAGTGTTGTCTAGGTTAAGTTTACACAAAGGGTCAGGGGATAGGATGTTTGATGGCATCGTTGCTACATTGACTGCTTTGGCAGTCTAAGCTGTGCTGACATCATCACGTCTAATACAGTCCATTCACATGTATTAGACATGAGGACACTGAGGGACATAACACAAACGGAGGGGGAAAGAGATGAGCGGTTAATGCCGCAGGACCGAGGATCAAGTGAGTATTTCTTTTTTATTTGACCTAAATGTGCTAAAGGGTTTCCCTCTTTTCCATCCCAGAAAGTTGGGAGGTATGCTGTTGTATTATATTTGTCTGTCCTACCATTGCTAGAAAAGATTTACTAAGTATGTTTGTTGTATTAATTGCATTGCAGAGGGTATAAATATTCAGGGGTGAACTTGTCAACTCAGTCTTTCCTCAAGCCTCTTGCCTGGGGAGGGATGCCCTGGATTGTCTGATCCTTCTGGGCTTGCTGCCTGAGGAGGGTAACCATGTGTTTGGACTGAGGCCTGGGTTCGAGGCCTAGTATGTGAAGCCTGGGTATGGAGATGCCATGGAAGAACTGTAGCCTGAATATTGAGTCTGAGGAGCTGGGTAGAAGCTTGGTCATGGTCTGAAATTCGGTGGTCTCTCACCACTGATTTGGTAGCTGCAACATCCAGGATCATTCAGGAGCTGAAATCAAATACTGCCGGAATAGCTTAAAGGTTCCCTGTTCTGTGAAGGCTGTAAGCACATTTTTTTCTCATTCTATAGTCCTCAAGTCAGTGGGTCTCCCATGCCCTAACCCTTTCTCCTGAAGTTATCAAATCAATTCTCTGCAAACAAAAGATCAGCAGTGTTGATGTCAGGTAATTTGTTGCCACTGGTGGGACAGTAATGCTTTGTAACAGCTATGGAACCGTGTACCCTAGACTGGCTAGGAGGACCCAATTTACCCGGTGGCCCCTTTGGGGGCGAGTGCTACACTTACAAAAATAGAGATTAATAATGCTAATGATAGCTAATTAGTTTAAAATTGCATAGTGAAAGCAACACTTCTATTTTCTGGAAATTGCTGACATTCTGGAAATTTTAGCCAGGCATGCATTTATAAAAAAAAAAAGTCCAAAGGTTTTTTTTAATTATTTGGGGTCCTGATACTCTGTGTAGTTTTCAAAACAAACCACATCTGGCTTCTGTTATGTATATGTTACTAGTATTAAACAGTGATAGCAAAGGATCATTTCTATAAAAAAAATGGTAGTTCAGCTTTCCTTGCCTTTACCATCGAATTTTGCAATAGTACAAATGTTTCCTGCAGTACAGTCCTCAGATGCATGCAAACTAAAGTTGAGTGGTGTACATTCTGCCTTGTATCCTATCAGATGTATCCCAGGCCAGCCAAAGGACATGCTAACTTGAGAGCAATATTCTCAGGTGGACACTGGCTACATGTCCATCTTTGATCTGTGCTTTTATTTGAAAATCCAATGAGGGCAGTGAGGAAAATGTGGAAATAAATAAAAGTTGTAAAACTTTAAGGAGGTATCAACAGCTAAATAACAGACGTATCAGACTGTGTAACACTCAAAGGAATTTGAGTTTTTTTTTAGGGCTGGTAATGATTAAAATTTTCTTGTTTGATTAATCGAAATTTTTTTTAATCGATTAATTTCGATTAATTATAACGCACATACAGATCCAACTACATTGGCCTATACACATACAGCACAGCAATGAAGTAATAAAATGAACTAGTATCACACTAATCCAGCACGTTATTAATCTCACGTGCCCCACTCAATATGGCCGCCGCTTGAGTGGGGCAACTCAGAATAATAACGTGCTGGATTAGTGTGATCCTAGTTCATTTTATTACTTCATTGCTGTGCTGTATGTGTATAGGCCAATGCCAGGGATCCCAACCTGAAATAAGCAATTTCAGGGAGGTGTCCCTCTCATTTCAGGGAGGTGCCCTCTCCCCCCCATCCGCGGAGGGGGGGTTAGGGGGGGCTGGGAGAGAGCACCCCCCTGAAATGATGGCAGATAGCACAGGAAGCAATAGCTTCTTTGCTATCTGCAGACTTCTTTTTTTTTTTAGTATTCTGCCAGTTGCAGTTGTCAGAATAAAAAAAAAAGGCATAAGAATGCATAGCTAGATTCCTATTGGCTATTTCACTTTGCAATAGCCTATAGCAAACTAGCTATTGCACCCGCCCCCTGCTGCTTTCAATCACCAGAAGAGGACCTGATAGAAAAATTCAGGTCCCCCTCTGCTGATTGACAGCAGCAGTGGGCGGGTGCATTAGCTAGTTTGCTATTGCAAAGTGCAATAGCCAATAGGAATCTAGCTAGGCAATCGTATGCCTTTTTTTTTCTTTTCTGACTGACGGTCAGGCCGCGGCTCCCGATGTCAGAAAAGAAAAAAAAAAAATGATCGCAGGGAAAGGTTTAATCTGCTCCATTGAGGTGAGTACGGATCAAAAGAACTTTGATCGATCAAAATAATTTTGATCGATCAAAAAAATTAACGATTAATCGAGGGATTAATCGTTAATTTCCGCAGCCCTAGTTTTTTTGGGATAGTAGAAAAAAACAAAAAAGCAATGATTTTTCAGTGTTCTGTTTTCCATTGCAAAATGTAGACATGTCCCTGTTCAATGAGCATATTAGATTATACTGTATTTAAAGTAGTATTAAACTCTCAAACTTTTTTTCAATAATGAATCCAGATCAAACAAATATACATTGCCCAGGAAAGTATTTCTTTACATTTTTGCCCAAGCAGTTACAGTCATCATGTTTCAGAACAGCTCCAATTCTCTCAGCTTGACTTCCCTGAACTTCGTATCCAGTACAAGATCTCAAGGGAGAGAGCAGTCTCCAACAGAACTCCATCTACTAGCTTGGAGAAAGAAAGAAGGAGGAGTGGGGGGACCGGACTTGCCTTGCTATGTTTGTGGAGATGCACACAACTTACTAGCACACAAAAGGGTGATTCCATAAGACACTGCAAGGGAAGGGAGTCACCCAAAAATAGGATATCAAGGACAGTGGTAAGGTGACTAGCTGATTCTGCAGGCAACAAAACTTTTAACCCCTTCATGACTGAGGCCCTTTTTTCAATTTTTGCACCCATGTTATATTCCACATTTTAGGCCCCCCAACATTATATATTTTCTGAATGCCAAGACCCTATAGAATAAAATGGTGGTAGTTGAAAATTTTATGGCTCGCGTATACTGAGACGCCACAGCTGAAACGGATCCCGACAATTATGTCTGGATCCGCCCAGCTGCATAAGTGACAGCTGTCTAGAGGCAGAGCCAGCTGTACCCTCCCCCGTCCGTTTCCCACCAGTCAGCGCTGGAGGATCGGAGCGGGGAGGGGGTTATCCAGCCCCTCCCCTGTCACGTCTCTCTGCCGTGACAGGATCGAGAAGTGAGCGAACGCCGGTATGTGTTCGCTCACTTCCCGATCTACTGAGCCGACCTGTGACAGTTTCATTGTCACAGGTTGGCTAGAACTATGAGGTGAGTGAAAAGCACTCACCTTATAGTTCTCCTTTAAACATCAAGGAGCAGCATCCATTGTAAGTGACTTAATCAGCATTTAAAATAGCTTAAAAACCTTTTGACATAAATATCACTATAAGAATCAATGAATACACATTGTAAGCTCACCCAAAAGCCATGTGTTTGTGCTTTTGGTCTGAATGACTTTCAACATTTCACACTGGAAACCACACTTGGCTTTCTGATTTAAAAACATGCAGGTATGCACTGGATGCACTGAAAAAGAAATTGCATACAAACACAATGAAATGAAATGTGTTGGTATGATTTAAAAAAAAAGAAGGTTTTAGTGCTTATTCAACAAAGTAGTACAAGTATTAAATACAAATAATCCATTGCAACCAATCACATTTTAGTTTACAGTAGTCATTTAAAAGGGGAAAAAAAAATCTAATTTGTTTGTATGTGCTACTGTCCTTTGCATTTCATTATAGTACTTTGCACAATTGCAGAATTGACTAAGCCTGGAAATGTTTGTTTTAGCTGTTGCTGATAACATGTACTGCGAGAACTGACCACAAGATGGCACCTTTGTAGTTTGAAGCGATATGTAACAATGTAATTTATAGGTATTTATTGTTTCTAATAAGCAAATACTTTTAAGTGTGAAATTATCATTTTCAACTTATCTAATGCAAAATACACAGTATCATATATA
>NW_017307208.1:322307-336840 GCF_000935625.1 Nanorana parkeri
TATATATATATATATATATATACACAGTACATATATATACACACACATACATGTGACTAGCAGTGGAGGGAGTATGGAGCATTTAGGCTTCACACCTATCTGTGTCCACTTTAATGCACTTTTCATTGCTCTGTTATGTGCAGCAATGTGCGTTGACACGTATTTTACATTAGTTTTGTGCATTTTAGGTTTTGTGCCAATGAGGATTAGTTTGCTACAGTGACATCATTGTTGTGGACTTTTGAGGGATAGTCTTCATGTATTTCTGGGAGTAGTATTCATGAATGTGAGCAATGGTGGGTTTCACACCACTGTGCCACTGCGAGAAAAATTTTCAGTCAAGGTTTCCCAAGCTCTACTGCGTCTCTCTTTGTAAAAGTGATGGGAGGCGTCATATAGGAGGGGGATGAGTCCCTCAGGAAGACTTAGCAGCAGACATTTTGCTTGACATGTGGCAAATGGCAGTTATCCTGGAGAGGAGCTTGTTACCATGGGATGGCAAGCTTCCCTGTACTCATCCACAACACACTGTAAACGCATTAAAACATATGAACTACCGGTATATGTGTATAGTCCTACATGAGTTGCTACCGGATTAATACATGCTTTCTTGTAAATAGTTAAATCACATTGTATAGCCTGTGATGCAAAGGGGTTTGCTGGGGTTGTAGTGCAGCTGCAGGTAGAGATTGTGCTGTGAAGGACTGTAAATACTAGGACTGCCAGAAGACTGTGCATTTGGAGGAGGAGAGGTAGGCTGAGCGAGGTTGTGGAGCATGTTCAGTCCAGGATAGACCAGCCGACTATACAGATAGCTGTTTATAGCTGGCGCTGACACAGGAGAGTCTTAAGCTGGCCATACGCCTATAGATTTTCTATAGATTTTTTTTTATCAGCCAATGGTCAGATGGAAAAAGTGCAACATATTCCTCCATCTATGCTAAACTGTGTGGATGGAGGAATCTCCCACGGGGCCAAACTTCAGTATCTTGCTAGTCAGACCCACTTGCTGTCAAAATACCTGAACAATCTGGTTGGATCCAGGCATTGTTCTGGTATTTTGAGAGCCAGCAGGGCCGACTATCAAGAAAATTAAACTTGGCCCAATGGGAGATTCCTCCATCCAGACAGTTTAGCATAAATGGAGGAATATGTTGTACTTTTTCCATCTGACCATTGGCTGATAGAAAAAAATCTATAGAAAATCTATAGGCGTATGGCCAGCTTAAGACTCTCACATCAGTCTCTGTACAGAGGAGCTTACACTCTAATGTCCCCCCCACAGTCACATTACCCGATGGACGCAGGGCTTGTGCATCGGCAAAAAAAATGTTGAGTTTCATCTTGTTTTGATTCCAATTTTGCGTTTTCTTTTTTGGGATTCGGAGGAAATTCGTTAGCGGTAGTCTGTACGAATGTTAATTTCCGTTTCATGTTCGTATCGTTCGTTTCATTGCAGCAAAGTGACATTAACATTTTTTTTTTTTTAAATGTCACTTTGCTGCAATGAAAATTCGTCCACAAACGAAAATGCCTACAGACTACCGCTAACGAATTTCGTCCGGAAAACTAATTTTCCATAAACGAATCGCACATGTCTACTGGACGCAGGGCTTAGGGTATACGTTCACACCATAAGCAGTGCGCTCTGGCTTGATTCTGGCCAGAACGCACTGCCCGCATTGCGACCGACTCACTATTTTGCTGGGCTGGAGGGGGCAGCATTTTAATCGCACCGCACCCGAACGCACTGCAGGCACAATGTGCCTTGCATTCCCATGCGTCCTCTCGTTACCCTTAGGCCCCATTCACACTGAGCGGAAAATCCAGCGATTTTCCTCCGCGATATCACACATTTTTGCCGCGCAATATCGCGAGAAGTCACCGGCCAATGATTTTCAATGGAGCTGTCTTAATGTACAACTCCGTGTCGCCCGTTGCGGTCGCAAGTCGCGCCTGCAGGACCCTTTTTTTGCACGGATGTTGCGCGAATTTCCTTTTTTTAAATGAAACCTTTTTGTTTAATTTAAAAAAAGGAAATTGAATGGGGCCTTAGGAGAACTATGGGGAAAAACACTTACCCCATAGTTCTCCTCTAATGATGCGCTGGACGCAGGACCCAACTGAGACCCCACACATACCTGAGAGTGATCCTGCAGAGCCCACCATAGATGCTGCACAGCCCATCTGATACTAAACCGGGCCCCTAAGGCAGGCCGGGCCCCTTACATGAGGGTCGGCGGTACCCCTCTGACGGCGGTCCTGTTGCTGATGGCCAGTTGTATAGAAAGCTGTAGGAAATTTGGGATTGAGGCATTAACAACCCAGTCTTTAAAGTCAGTGAAAACTATTTAGACAGCTCAGTATTGTATATGACAGCTAATATATAGATGCGGCTACAGAACGTCTTAATACCAAGTGTACTGTTGAATGCTATTTCTTCTTGCTATTGTGATTACTTGTTTATTGGCTAATCTTAGGAAGATATTTGCTTAGTAAAATTCTTACAAAACTTAACAAGGTGGATCCTGTCTGGGAGGTAAATCGTAGCAAGAGGACTGAAGTACCTGGGTTATGCTGGCGGCTCCTTCAGGGGTGAGCGCTACATGTTCATTGTCATGCACTTTCATAGATTTGTATTGGATTTGAAACAAATGAAAATGCATGGACAAAAAAGGGGCGGGCCTCATTTTTGAAAACGCACCACAACACAGTGAACAGGCCAATTGTTTTACATGTGTTTTCATTAGGGATAGGCTTGATGTTCGATGTTCAGAGAACACACAAACTGTCAGGGTGTTCAGCAGGCTGTTCGCCCGCTGAACGCCTCACAAGGCACTATTCACACATGTACGGCGGGTGTCCATAGTCACCATTCGTTAGTAAACCATCTCCTTCCAGGACCTGACATGGTGGACACGGCTTCCCTGCCCGCTCTGCCCATGCCCAGAAGCATTCCGCAGACAAGGCGCCTGCGCACAGCTTAGACTAAACCATCAGAGAAGCGCGGGGAGGGGTGGAGATATTCACTGACAGACTATGAGAGTGGAACAAAGTAATGTGGAAGGGGGGCTCAGAGCCCTCCAAGACCTGTCATAATACAGCCAGATCAAATAATTCTACCAGAACACCGGCACTGCCTGTGCTCCCTCCCTTCACTGGGATGGTACTGTCCGGGGCTGCCCCCTGAGTGCCAGTCTGTTTATATCTTTATCACTCTAATAAAGAATGATGGAGTATGTATCTGTAAAGTATAGAGATTACCAATTGTAATTTTCCTCAGAGGTCACTGATCTACATACAGACAGGTCAGCGGTCACTAATGTATATATACAGGGGGGGGCAGTGGTCACTGATCTACATACAGACAGGTATTTTGCTGCCTCATTGCTGTTCCTCCTTCTGCGTCTCAGGTGTTCCCCCTTCTGGGTCGCAGGTGTTCCCAATTTTTTTTCATTTTTTTTCAGCAGTAGGTTCTTTTGCTGCCTTATATGCTGTTCCCCTTCCGTGTCACAGGTTTTCCCGTTTTCTTTTTAAACTTTTTTTCATAATAAGCCATTGTACAACAGTTAATAGCGCACCAAGCACCACATTCGATAAAGTATTGCACCCAAGCACCATATTCCCATCCCACATTCTCTAATAACATTTTATAATGAGCCCAGCATTATGTCTGAAAGGCCAACAAGGAGACAGGTGTGTGACAGATGCATATTATTTGAATTTTTTACAGCAGGGCCCATCCCTGCGCTCATCAAGAGTAACTGTGAGGGGTTAAAGTGTGGAGGCACCAACACCAAAGGCCCATTTTTTCCACACCTCCATGACAGGTATATATAATTAGAATTTTTAGAGCAGGGTCCAATCCTGCACTCGTCAAGAATAACTCTGAAGGGTTAAGGTGCCCATACACCTGCCGATTATCGTACGATAATCGCGGGTGATCCCGCAATCGTACGATAATCGGCAGGTGTATGGAAGGCGTGCAACCGTTTCTACTGTACAGTCGCACGTCTTTTGTCTTCCGAGCACGCTAGAAAACCTGGCGAAAATCGTAAGATTTTCGGCTGGTTAGTGGCGTACTCGGAAGACAAATGCCCTCAGCGGGGCGGGCTTGCGATGATCGCAAGTACGATCTGCCTGTCCAAGATGGGCAGATCGTACGAGCTTTTAATTACCTTACAACCATTGCACGATGAAAGTCTTAAGCTTAACTGAGCAATGTCTTACAGTTTGTTTTCTTTACAAACTAAGCATAGACTGGGTAGAAAAGTCTGCCCCTGCCAGCAGCTACAGAGTGGGACCCTTGCTCCCTGTGTGGAAGCAGTGGTCTTTTTTCATTGATCTGAGTCAAAGCTAGAGCACTCCAATCAGTGGGAAGTAGGAGCTTTTCTAATAGAACTATAGGTCTCCTGAACCGGAACTTCCGTAGGGGAACATGGAGCCAGCCTCCCGGGCAATCAGGAAGCCTGGCGGTGAGAAATGACCTGCCTCCCGGCTTCCTGAATGGTCAGGAAGCCGGGCTCGATGCTGATTGGCTGGGAAGCTAGCTTTCCAGCCAATCAGCATGAGGTCAGCTTCCCGGCCAATCAGGAAGCCGGGAGGTGGGTAATTTTTATCCGCCCAGCTTTCTGATTGACGGAGCTGGGAATGGGCCAATCAGCATCGAGCCGGCCAAACAACATGGAACTGGCTTCCCGGGCAACCCCTGGCTCCCTGATTGCCCAGAAAGCTGGCTCCATGCCAGCTTTAAAAATATATCAGGATAAATGTTTTCCCTAAAGTATGTCACGGCATTTGGGTTGGCATGTGAACAGGTTTCAGGTAACTAACATACGTTGTAAAAGTCACAGAACGGTGAGTTAGAGCAGTTGATGTGTTGTTGGGGATTTACAAAGTTAGACAGTGAATGGATATGGATATATGGCACACCATCAAAGCATCCACCATATGGAAGACAACTCTTGGTGGGTGAAGGTGGAAGACAGGTAATTATTATTCCCCAAAATGGCCTTGCCACCCGTAAGGCCAACTTAGGTGACCACCTCTGGTGGCATTCACGGATTCATGGTGGGAGGGGGCACTTAGAGTTTAGTGCCCATACCCGACACTCCATCCTCAGGGCATGTTCAGCCATGTATATGTTTAACCCCCGGGCCGCACAGCATGATTGGCCATTATGGTGCAATTGGCCACCTACCAACCAATTACACTGTGTGACCTGGCCGCCTGCATCTTGGTAACCGGCTGAGATGCATATGGTGAAAATGGCAAACCCAGGCAACATCTGCCCCAGCCATAGCCTTGATCCACAGTATGACAGTAAACATCAAAACACAGTTATTGGGTATAGGAACCAGTGCTTAAAAGTACAATGCATCACACAGCAGACAACCAGGCAGTGTACCTCTCACATTCAAGCTAAGCTAAGGGGGTAAACTGCATCAGCTCTTAGTTGCTGATACTCAGAACATACTGAGTGGTCTGATGAACGGTTTCAACAAGGGATGCAGTGATAGTGTTTTTCGATATCGAGTACGAGTACCGATATTTATCTTTCGGTACTCGCCCATACCGAGCACCGATACCAGTACTTCCGGACAATCAGCACTGAGCCGGCCAAACAGCATGGAGCCGGCTTACTGGACAATCAGAAAGCTGGGTGGTGGGTTATTACCATTACATGTTCCCTTGTGGCACTGCTGGTCAGAGGAAATCTCCCTTTGGCATTTCCGGTATCAGGGTGAGGTAGGAGCATTTGGGTGAGTACGAGTACTTGCACATATACTCGGTATTGGCATCGATACTAGTATAGGTATTGATGCATCCCTAGTTTCAACTATACCTCCAACAACCACATAGTGTGGCATAACACTTTTTGTGATGAATCTCACATCCATAAAGTCCATAGAAGTGACCATCCACCCATCAGCTTTGGGTTGGTGTGTTATGAAGTAATGTCTTTGAGGTCACTTTAACACTGGTAAACTACAGGACACATGTGGCAGCTGTTATCCGGGCCAAAGGTTATCTAACACAGTATTTATTTATTTATTTTTCCTAGATGCTGCATATATATTGGCTGCTGAGGTACATGCATTGCATTGTTGTTTGGTTGGCGACATAACAGAGCTCCCATTTGGCATTAAAGTGAGGAATCCAAGGTAGCACCAAGGGAGGTTTGTCTGCTGCACAGTGCCTGCTTAATGGCTGATGTTGTTTGGGTATGTTTTTATATGATGAATGTTTTTTTCTATGCCAGCTTAGCTTGAGCATTACTTTATTATGCAGAATAAGTCGAAATTGGTCCCTGATTTTGAATAAATGCAACCATGCTGTCCTGAAATATTTGGTTAAGCTAACAGTAATGTTTTGCTGTTCAGAACTAATGTTGTAAATATGTTATGTTCCTGGAGATTTATACTTATGTGACTTAATTGTACTGGCAGGGAAAATGACTTACGGCACTATCTTTCGGTTTTCATAAACGCTATGCTGCATTTTATCCTCAGCAAAACCCAAGCTCTCTGTTTTATGCCTTGTGTTATGGTGCAGGCCATAGCTCATAGCTGTTGATCAGCAATAAAATTAAATATATGAAGCGGTAGGTGTGCCAGCATAGAAGTACATAAAAATGTTTTGTGTCCTGACCATGACATTTCTTTAAAGAAAAAGTTACAATCAGGCGCAATTGTTCATTTCCACTATAAGGATGATCGTAACGCTCATTTTAAAAGGGCAGATCACCCATAATTCAGTTTATAAACTGAGAAGCTGGTTGTGAGTGTCTAGATGAATATTCATTAGAATCTCTTAATCTGCCATCGACTGTGATTCATTAGGCATATGTAAATATCACTCACTTTAATTACCCCTAAACTGACTTAACATAATGTTGTCATTAGCAAATTATTAGTTATTTGTGTAACTAATGGTACATTATGGTGTGCACGTTAAATTGTCAGATATATGATTGTAATTATGAAGATGCTTTATGCTAGGTGCCTTTAAACTGTTCTATGAAATATAATAGAAACAAATCAAATCTTGCATGCTAATAACACACTCTTCAGAACTTTTAGACCGTGGCTGCTGCTACATACTGATAAATGTAGATGGTGGTGAAATACGGGAATACATTTTTTTAATATTTCTTTTTATCTTGTCTTCCTAGTTGTTTGTGGCGCTGATGCTAAAATGTCCTAACAGAGACCACCCAAAAGTCTAAAGTCTGGCTGTCTAACACAGATTTACTAGCAAAAAGCAAACCAATTAGTTAAAAAATAGGCCTGCATATAATTCCCTAGTAGAAACAGAAGAGCACTTCCACACATGTGACAGCAATGCTGGGTCAAGGTCATCTAGCACCCAAGATGAAGATGCCACAGTGCCCCCCTAATCTCCCTCCTTCACTGAGAAGGATAGAGCTTACTTGTCTACACATACAGTGGCCCAGGGACAGAAAGGGCAGGATGCAAAAATGGCAATCGCTGTCCAACAGCCCGTGGCTTACAACTTACTGGAAACCAACGCGGTTAAATTAGCATGATTTAGATGTAATGGGCATAATAAAACAGCCAGGAATTCATTAACATTATTGTGACCAAAATGTGCTCTTCCATCCGAGACCTGAGGTAGCTCATAACTTTTATAAAGTACCACATTTTATTCTAAAATGTTGTACCTTTTTCAAAATGTCTCAGGGCGGGTGTGCCTCCCACTATAAAAACCGAGGCCGGAGTCTCTCCTACCTCTGTATCAGCCTGACCCTGTGTGACACTTTTATTTTATCTATCTTCACGGGTTTCTATGTAATCACTGAATTACATTGATGACCCCCCCATAATGAGGACAGGGTATAGTAGCAGGAAAAGCTGCCCAGTAAAATCTTGCACCTCCGCTGAGTAGGTGGATGCCTTGCAGCCGCACAGTAGAGTGGAATAAATGAAGAAGTGGACCTAGGCAAAAAAAGCAGCTGTAGAATGCCCAACAAAAGTGCTATATTATATATTTGTCTCGCACTATTTAAAAGATAGGGTATCCGGAGTATAAAGAGACTATAAAAAGACTTTATACCTGCAGCCGTTTTTTACATTTTTGCTCCACCAGTAGGTGCCTGAACATGCTTGCAGCAGCCTTAAAACCCTTCTTGTCACCACATCCTGAGATGGCCAAAAGCTTGCTCACCCCTTCCCATTGGGTTTAGTGGCACAATTCTAAAATTATACAGTGTCGGAGCTTTGCATGTCAAAACGGTGTCTATCCATTACTAGAGTGGTATAAGTGGTGTATATGCATGCATGAACCCGATCTCATGCTGATGAATCAGCATGAGATTGTCTAACTTTTATGAAAAATTGTTAGTAACAGACACTACAATTCGCAGAAAAGTCATTAGTTGCATACTGCAAAACCTGTTCAGTTTGTCAGTTTGTGATACAGTGAGACCACAAAGATTGTCTTGTATTGTGTTGGTGTTTTCTCAATGTACACAGTTTTGCATTTTATTTTTCAGAAAATATATGAAAGAAAACACAATGCTGTATGTAAAACATACATGTGCTGAATTGAGGAGATATCTTGTAATGAAAATGAATCTTTTATAATAAAAATGTTATAATAAGTAGTGCAGAAATATATCTTGACATGCATGTGTTTTTCCCCAAAAGTGGTGTATTTGGCCTCTTGGTGCTGCATTTACCCATACTTCATTAGTTTCTATATATAACTGAACCCTAGTTTAAATAAATATGTAAGTAGCCTAAAAGTGTAATAAATTGTTCTATGCTTTGTTTTACTGTGGAGGAAAATGACAAACATCCTGGGGGTAGTAGCTATGCTGCTACCAGCTCGTATACCCTGAACGTCTATCTCTAGGCAATACATTATATAGTGGAGGGGAAGACTTCCACTGTGGAAACTTTCTGTGGTAAACCCTGTCTAAGAAGAAATTTCCTATGACTTCCTGTTGTGTCTACTGGACAGTAAGTGAATAGAAGTATTTCCAATGAAACATAGGCAGTAGGAAAAAACATTTTAACCCTTCTATTCTCTATCCAAAACAAAAATGTGGCTTTAGATATAGCTTAAATTCAAACTGGTTTAATACATTTTGCAAACTTTGTTGAAGTTTGCTAAATTTGCTTGACTTGAAGTTTGTGATAACAAGCTCTCTTTGCCATTAAAAATTGCAATTTTATATATTATTATTTATTTTTGTTAAACATTAAATTGTATTGTACCATCTTCAGTTGCTTAGTATCAAATAGTTCAGCTCTGGCTAACACAATAAATGATTTCTGCATTCTGAAATTATAATCATATATAGTAAAGAAGATTAGTGCAAACTATGGAAAATAATTTGAGAAACAACCATTCCTTGGACAAATGTATGTAGAACTCAGGAATAAATGGCAGTTATTAAACATAAAAACACTTTAAATCTTTATAGTTGACACGCTGTCTTCCAGCATCTGTGATGGTAAGGGCCCTGGAAGTAACTCATTAATATCTGCTGCTGACTAAACATTGATCAGTGCTGTTCTTATCATTGCTGTCCATAACTAACTCCATTATCATAAGAAAGTGTGTACATTGCTGTTATTTAAAGGAAAGACACAATCACAGATGTTTTTTGGTAATGTCCTATGTGTTGTTTATCCTAAATACTCATGGGTAAGTCACATTGGTTTGATACATTTTACTAACAGAGTAGCAAGGAGATTAGATCTACAGCTTTATTGCAGCTGTAACCAGTGTGAGTGATTATTTATAGAATGGACATATCATCAAACGGGACCTGATGTAATGGCGTATACTACATGGCCATTAAATCAAGTCCTGTTTGGTGGAAGGATCAACCTGGCTGAACAACTGTATGCTAGAAGTGAGCTTGATTCAGGCAGTGGCAGCCGTGCTGTATTTCAGACCTCTGTTGCTGAGATTTATAACTTGGGCGATACACATGGAGGGGAATGTATCAAAACTGGAGAAGACAAAATTTGGAGCAGCTGTGCATGACAACCAATCAGCTTCTCACTTTCATGTTCAAATCTTAACTGAACAAACTGAAGAGAGAAGCTGATTGGTTGTCATGCACAGCTGCTCTTGATTTTGTCTGTTCCAGTTTTGATAAATTCCCCCCATAGTACTTTGTGCACATCCTGAATGTAAGTGAGTCTACTTTTTAACCTCTGGTTTTAATAAATGCTATTACACTATTGAATTGTCTCTGCTAGTTTGTGAACCATGCACTGTGGAAATCCCCTGATATTGGAGATGAAGCTGCAAATGCTGCAGATCTTTGATCTTATTTTGGCAATACTGTAATCAAATATTATCAAGCTTTTTACCTTCTGTAACAAAAGATCCTATAACCCTGGTGAGCTTGATGGTGGATTGCTCTTTCACAAAGGTGTATGCATAAGGAAGGAAAGGCTGCATAAAGACACATTATTATGGACTTTTTAATTACTATATGTTGATTTCACATTCCTTTTGATATAGAGATTTTGTGAGCAGTATATGTTGTGTTGAAACTCTTTTTCTGTATTTATGTTTCAAGAATTTATGGTGATCATTTTTAAACAGCTGGTCCTTCCACAGGTTCATTTGCTTTGGATAACATTGTAAATGTAATTGCTTCTGGTTTGTTTTTAGCACATTTGGATAGCGCATGTTTTTTCTGGTACACAGCTTTTATATTTTGTACACCAACTAGGAAAAGTGCAAATCTAAGAGGGGACATTTAGAAAATAACTTTCATTTATCTCACTAAATCGGTTTTTGCTTGAAACTTAGATGGCATGGTTTGCCTGTGAAGAATTCTATACCCATGATACATTTTTATTAGTTTGGTGACCCATTAATTTAGAGTACATATATATTTACTCGTGGTTTAAAGCAACCTAAGATTGTGAATATTTATGGGGGGGGTGGGGTTGGGGGGAATTCATGGAGTTATATATGTTCATGTTTCTATATGTCTTATCTATTAGAGCGGACCTTTACACTCAACAATCTAATTCTACCAACACATCTATGTATGATGATTATTAGTGAATTATGATTATTATTATTAGAGTATTATTATTAGCTGTGATTTTGAAATACTTACACTTGCAGATCATTCACTTCCTGCTTTAAAAGTGCAAATGACTTCAGTTTTCCAACGCAATGCACACTGGGATTGCCTTGTCACCAGCAGAGCATTGCTGGGAAATCTCATCTGTAATCATGAGATCTCAGGGAAAGGCATTTTCCTCCCCTGAGATGATGTGCATGGTCACATGTCCTAGTCGCATGTCTAGTCACATGTGCCAGAAATCCAGGAAGTAATAGGAGGGCTAGTAATCTGCCCTTGGTAAACATGGCCACTGTCAGAAGACTGGGGAAGAAAAGAGAAATAAGGTATGCAAAGAATACAAAGCCGGCACTTATCTAGAAGTATGTGTTTGTAGATTGTCATTACCCAACATTTCTAAAGGTGTGTTTGTTGTTATTTTAAAGATATGGGTAAAGTGCCACTTTAAATTCTTGAGGCATATATTTAATCTTACTATATTTGCTAATATATAATGTATATTATTATTATACAGGATTTATATAGCCAACAGTTTGCACAGCGCTTTACAATATAAGGAAGGCATTACAATCACAATACAATTCAATTCAAGACAAGATGGTAGGGAGGGCCCTGCAATCTAAAAGGGAGGGGCAAGTGATACATGAGGAGGTAGCTGTGTGGGGATGAATTGTTTGAGAAAGTGATAGTTCAGTGGTTAGGTTGAGGTGGGATAGGCTTCCCTGAAGAGATGAGTCTTAAGGGATTGCCTAAAAGCAGTCAGAGTGGGAGATAGACGGACAGGTTGGGGTAGAGAGTTCCATAGGATGGGAGAGACTCTAGTGAAGTCCTGGAGGCGAGCATGGGAGTTGATGAGGGAGCTGGAAAGCAGAAGGGATTTTGAAGAGCGGAGGGGACAGTTAGGGTGATACTTTGAGACAAGGTTGGAGATATAGTTGGGGGCAGAGTTGGGGATGGCTTTGTAAGTGTTTGTTAATATTTTGAATGTTATCCTTTGGGCTATTGGAAGCCAGTGTAAGAATTGACAGAGGGGAGTTGCAGACACTGAGCGGTTGGCTAGCTGAATGAGTCTAGCAGCTGCATTCATGATAGACTGAAGGGGAGATAGCCTGTGTAGAGGTAGGCCAATGAGGAGGGAATTGCAATAGTCAAGACAAGATATAACATGCTTTCTGTTGAGCTTGAGAAAGAGGTCTTCCTCGAAACGCGTTGCTCGTTTTTGTTTCCCCAACCTCCAACAACCACTTCATTATCATTCACCATTTCCTTCTGGCCGCCTACCACCCCGACAGTACTGTCTCCAACATCGCTGTCACACGGCTCGGATGCCACCCACTCCAACCGGACATATAGGCATCTGACTTTACCCAACAGCACCAAGCAACCTCCCTGCCACCTAGAGCCGCTTGGCACTGACTCCCTGTCACGATCTATTCAATCGCAGACACGACAGGGATACAGATTGTTTCCCACTCTGCCTTCCTCTCTGTATTACCCGCACCTGGTGTGCATCGTTTGTACTGCACACATCAGCATTGAGAAGGACCACACATTGGACAAACCGATCCTCCACCAGGGCTACCTCTTGCCTAGTCCCTAGCACAGAGGTGTCAAACCTATGGCACACGGGGCCCTCTCTGCTGGCACGCGAGCCCAGGTTCAGGGACCACCAATAGAAATAGATCCGACCGACCCAGATCGCCTCAGTACGCGGGCCAGTCACAATCGGGCAGCGGCCTCTAAACAGGTAGATTAGAAGGCCGCTTCCTCCTCGCTAGGACCCCGGAAGGCCCCTGCCAGCGGCCGTCTAATCTGCCTGTTTAGAGGTCACCGCCGTTGCCTGATTGTGACCGGCCCGACTACGGAGGCGATCCGGGACGTTCTGATCCCCCGTGAGAGCCGCACAGCCTTTCCCCCTCCCCTCCTGAGAGCAAAATGCCGTCCAATGTTATTCAATGGAGCTGTTCTAATGTAGAGCTCCATGTCGCCCGTCGCTGTCGCTTCAGCAGGACCCTTTTTCCCGCAGATGTCGCTCAATTTTTCTATTTTTGAATGCAGCCCGACGGTGAAGTTCGCGCGATCTTTGCTGGAATGTCGCCCCGAACAGTTGCACTATCCCGGCCCCGCTTGTAAGGTATGTCACTTGGTGTGAATTGGGGCCTAAGGCAGTGATGTTGAACGTTTCTTAAACCTGAGCGCCCGAACTGCAATACAGTATTAAACTTATCTTCAGCGCTGGCACTTTGAGGTAAATAAATTGATTTTGCGTCGCAGTTTGGGCACTCGGGTTCAAAAAGGTTCGCCATCATTGCCCTAGGATCTACAAGTAAGTCCTTTTCTGTTTTCTGACATACTCATCAGTAAGGTTTTTGCGCTCTTGTGTTTCCATTGTAGTATTCACATGTATTCTCCTGGTTTTTAGAGCGGCATACCACACAGCTCACATACTATACACATTCCTCACAGCATTATTTCGAGAGCGCTGTATATTGTTCCCTGTTTTTCCCTGAAGAGATGAGTCTTAAGGGATCGCCTAAAGGCAGTCCGAGTGGAAGATAGACGGACAGGTTGGGGTAGAGAGTTCCATAGGATGGGAGAGACTCTATTGAAGTCCTGGAGGCGAGCATGGGAGGAGTTGATGAGGGAGCTGGAAAGCAGAAGGGCTTTTGAAGAGCGGAGGGCACAGTTAGGGTGATACTTTGAGACCAGGTTTGAGATATAGCAAGGGGCAGAGTTGTGGATGGCTTTGTAAGTGGTTGTTAATATTTTGAATTTTATCCTTTGGGCTATTGGAAGCCAGTGTAAGAATTGGCAGAGGGGAGTTGCAGACACTAAGCGGTTGGTTAGGTGAATGAGTCTAGCAGCTGCATTCATGATAGACTGAAGGGGGGATAGCCTGTGTAGAGGTAGGCCAATGGGGAGGAATTTGCAATAGTCAAGACGAGATATAACAAGTGAGTGGATGAGTAATTTTGCGGTTTCATATATATATGTAGCCCTCAATTTACACCAGGGTTAGGTTCCCGAAGAAATGGTTGCAAATAGAACAATGTACGTCAATGTAAAGTGAGGGAGTTAGGTTCCAGGTCTCTCTCAAAAATAGAACAATGTACGTCAATGGAAAGTGAGGGAGCTAGGTTCCAGGTCTCTCTCAAAAATGACATAAGTGACATAATGCATTATATTTAAAGTTTTGAAATGAATGTTATGAATGTTAAACCGTATTATACACAGTATAAAATAACCACACAACACAGTATGTATCACCAAACTTACCTTAATGATCAAAAAGAGAAGAGAAAGCGAGAAGAAAAAGCCACTGAAGAACTATATGTACAAGTGTACCCCTGTGCCCAGTGGCGAACAAAGGACCCTGATGTAAGATTTTTTTGGGCCCCCGCCCCCCCCCAAAAAAGCCACAAACCCCCCAATCCACACCATAACCCTTTA
>NW_017307208.1:336889-343204 GCF_000935625.1 Nanorana parkeri
CAGTGGCGGACCTAAGGAACAAAGGGACCTGGTGCAAGATTTTTTTTGAGCCCCCCAAGCCACAAACCCCCCAATCCACACCCCCTAAAGCAACCACAAAAAATTAAGTTAAAAAAATAGAGTGAAAAAATATATATTTGAGCATATTTATTTATTACAGAGAAATCTGAGCACTGTGTCAGTGTAAACAAATGTAACAATAAAATAAGTATAATATAAAACAAAACAAGTTATAACATTTTGTTCAGAACATTAATATATTATTGGTTGGTTTTGACTTGTTTCTTAACTGAATTTTACTCTTCTGGCTTTTCGCTCAGCAAATTCATCAATGATCTTTGCTAAGTCAACGCCTCTTGCCCTTTCATTTTCTACTGATAACAGTGATAATCCATGAAGCCTTCCTTGTCTCATTGTGCTTCTTAAATAATTCTTAATTTACTTAAGCCTCGAAAAGGAACGTTCAGAGCTTGCAACTGTAATGGGAATGGTAAGAAATAAGATAAGTGCAGTACACACTTCAGGAAAATTAGATGACAAAACACTGTTTTCAACAATCAACAACTTGGATAAATCTTCCACAGAAGACAGTTTGGAGATCTCTGATCTGAGACAGTTTCGAGATGCAACCAACTGTCCTGGCAGCACAAGTCCTTGGGGGAATGCTTTGCTAACTGTTCTCCAGCTCCAAATGTGTTCACTTTCAAGTTTCTCTCTGGATCATTGAGTCTTTCGTCCTCACATAATTCACCGGACAGTTTTTTTTAACTTTGCAGTTTCTTTTCTCTCCAAACAATGCATCAACACCCCACTTTTTAGCAATCTTCGTAGCCTGGTCTTTGACTGTCTCAAAATTAGCTCTAATCAGCTTCAGCAATTCTTTAGCATTCCAAAGGAGTTTTGCAGCTGCCTCTAGATGCATTTCTTTAGTCTGTAGGCACTTGGAAACCGGATCAATAGTGTGCAAAATCATTGTTTGTAGCACAACTAGTAAAACAAATTCAAATTTACCTAACTGCTTCAATACACTTGAGGTTCCATCAGATTCCTCTTTATTTTCGCTAATAAGCATAATTTTAGAGAGTGCCTTCATTATATAAAGATATTGTAACTTTAAAGCAATAAGTGAATAATTTCTGGAAGCCCAGCGTGTTGGACATAGCCTTTTTAAGGTAACATTACTGGCTGTCTCAGACAAACGTCCCAATTCAGACAGTATTGCCCAACGTTTGCTACTATTCGCAAAAAAAGTGTAGATCCTTTCAAGGATATTGTAAAAGTTTTGCATCTCTGGTATATCCTTAACAGAGTCATTAAGTCCAAGATGTAAATTATGTGCTGCACATTGTACATATTGTGCATTAGGTTCCATTTTGCAAATTCTGGCTGGCACTCAAGAGTAGACTCCGCTCATATTGGCTGCTCCATCATATGCTTGCCCTCGACATTTTGAAAGATCCAGTTTTTTCCCTTCAATGCACTTAACAATCTCTTTCAAGACCAGCAGCAGTTTGGTCAGAGACTGGCACAAAGCCTAAGAACGTTTCATTGATTTGAACATTTCTGGGCCTATTGTCATTCATTTCTATTTTCACATAACGGAACACTTGGCTTAACTGGTGAACTTTGGTTATATCTTGAGTTGTGTCCATTATGATGGGGAAAAAAAGGTGCTGCTTTGATTTCATCTATTATTTGTTGTTCCACATTTTTTGATAACATTTCAATGATTTCATCTTGAATTTTGTGACTTAAATAGCGAACAGAACCTTTTGGTTTTTCAAGTAGCTGTTTTATAATTGGGTCATATCTAGCTAAGAGCTCTACAAATGAAAGAAAATTTCCTTTGTTCACATCTTTTAAATCCTCCCTGTGGCCTCTAAAAGGAAGGTTACATATAGCGAAGGTTAATGTGACATTAATTAAACGATCTAAAAATTGTCACCAGAAGTTTTTTGCCTTTTTGTATTTCTTTTTCATTTTCTTCACTAATAGTGCCATGCATTTGCCACTGTTGTATTATCATACATGCATGTAAGTGTTGTTGAGATTTTTCAAGAGTTATTACTCTATATGCTAAATGGTGCCAATCTCTAACCCTTGATGCCTAAATTAATTTTCAATTATATAAAAAAAAATGATATGTGTTTTGGCTATCAAGCAGATACTAAATAAGGTTGAGATTGAAAATATGAATATAGCACATACTATGGAGAAAAATATAGCTATGATGCAAATTAGCGACATTAGGCATTTAAGTAATAAAATTAAGTTATTGACCAGTACCTGCCGTAAACAATTCAAATGACAAAATTGATCAAAAAAATCAATAGAATGTCATGAACTTAAAAAAAAGTAACATGGGAAGAAATATTTTTACTCTTGCAGTTCTCAAAAGCAGTTTTTTACCTTGTTGAGCCACAGGTAAACATTGCACTTCAAACATTTGATTACAGTCTGGCCCTTACAATTTGGGTGTTTGCAGCGTTGCCGTCCATGTTCAACCACTGGCCAATGACCCACAGTATCTGAACAGACTTCCACTGGTGGAACCTCGATTTATCAAAAAAATGCTGAAATATTAACTTTGCACGTATTACTTTTTATGTAATCAAGCAGATTACACATACATACTTAATATTGTTCATATGCAGTCATAACTGCCTAATGTCGCAAAAAAGCGACAAAGCGAAATGTGCACATAACTTCGAAATTTTTTGTCACATAGAGTTGACCCCATTTTATAAGCCGTAGCAACAAACAATAAGCTGTTGCATATTTTTATTTTACAAAAATAACCTAAAATTTAGACACATTTTCTCAAAATTAGCAGTCAGCAGCCATGTGCATGACTGCGCTGAGGCTTTGCGCACTTCAAGCAGTTGTAGCCAACTATACTACTGCGACAGGGCGCGATCAGTGCTCCCAAAACAATCTTTGGTACTTATTGAATACAAATAAACCAGCATTGGCAGAATAATATATACAAAAACGGGGAAAAAGAGTATCGCAAAAAGTGACAAATTATATGGATTGAGCTCCTGGGTTTCAAAAATAGTATTCAAACAGCACAAACCCCCTAACATAGAAATCCCATGAATGGAGATCTCCAGTGAACAAGTAAATTCAATAGTAAGTAATATATCAAAAATATTTTAATTAAACATAGAACGGTATAAAGGTAAATCACCTGATACATGACATTTAAAAATCTTAAAAAGAAAAACACAGCCTCCCTAAGATGACCCAAGTGTAGGACAGAGCAGTCAGGGTTAATGTGCCAGCAGGATGACAGGCAGTCACTGGTGTGAGTGGATACACTGTACCCTGTTTCCCCGAAAATAAGACCTACCCTGAAAATAAGACCTAGTACTATTTTTGGGAATTGCTAAAATATAAGACCTACCCTGAAAATAAGACCTAGTACTATTTTTGGGAACTGCTAAAATATAAGACCTACTCTGAAAATAAGACCTAGTTGTGACCATCCCGGGGCCGGTGGTGGCATACGGGGGAAATGGAAGAGCCGCAGGAGAGAATCAGTGGTGCCAACGAAGCCAGCCCTAGAGGAAGCAAGGTGGCATCGGAGGGAGCAGAGTCGCATAAGAAGATGCCTCCTCTATAGCGCCGGCTCCTGTCACAGGCGGAGTGATACCAAATGCACGCCGCTTGTAAGAAATCAATAGTGAAAGTGCACTTCGCTCATTCTGGCCAGCGATTGGTTAGCAAATTGCTCTTGGAAAGGTATGGCACCCCTGATTGCCCTGATCACCATATTTTTGTACATGAATACATGTAGACTTTTCTACATGAATAAGTGTGGATTGTTGTACATTAAAAAAAAAAAAAATAAGACCTACCCCGAAAATAAGACCTAGTGTGTTTTTTTTGAGCCAGAAGACATATAAGACAGTGTCTTATTTTCGGGGAAACACGGTATTAGAACAGTGGATTCAATTGTATCGATATGTAACAGGATTACTCACTTATTCATCTGTGGCCACAAAAAGGAAAGTCCATCCGTGATTCCGTAATAGGTGTCAAGATGGTATCCCAATAGAAGGTATTCATGTAGTAATTTGTAATCCTGGTAGTTGTTTTTATGATTTTGAAGGTCACGCGGCTTTTCTCATGGTTAATCCGGAACAGCATCGCCCGAAAGGCTACATATATTGCCTTGCATGTAGGGGACAACCCGAGGGTTTCCCGCGGCCGCACAGTGAAGCAGGGATGGATAGAGCTCCGGGGGCAGGACCTTGCTCAATACAATCGGTATAGCAGAGGCTCGCTAACCCGACAAGTATAATGGCAATGAAGCAATAAGTCCTGGGTCTTCAGGGAGGCTGGTAACAGGGGGTTTGATGCAAAAACGCGACAACCGTCATCAAGGGGCTAATCCCGCTTATCCATGCTGCAGTGTATGATGGTGAACTACGGTCAGCAAACAACCAACATGGCTCACAGTAGGCACTATCTAGCTTTGGTGAATAGCAAAGCCATGTACGAGGTATCATTACTCCAGCTTTTGTTGAGGTGGTATAATAGGTTTTAGAAAAACACTGTCCTCCTTGTTTTGGGCCTCTTGGAAATTCTGTATCAGGTTTACAGGAACCATGTGACAAAATATATTGCTTTGTTTCATAATCCAATATGTCTAAGGGAAAATGGCCTCTATCTGTGGGATATTTTCTTACAATCGTGGTAACAGTTTTTGATGTATCATCTGTTCCACATTTTGAAATGTCAGTTTCCCCTGCCAATGTCTCACAAACATGTAGCTCTTTACTATCCTTTTCCTCTGATTCCCTTCTTGCTTGTCCACTGGATCCTGGTTCATTTGTTTCCGTTGCCTCTGACATGACAAGGGTATTTTTAGAGGGACCCCTTACTACTGTAACCTCCCCCCACAACCATTCTACTCCAATACGGCACTGCAGACTTGTGTGGATTTCCAAAGGCCACAGCAGCCACTTGTATCTTTTAATAACAAAAAAAAATTGAATAGAAAAATAACTCCAATATATATACTCATAACCAATTAACACAGTTATCCAGTTTAAACCCAGGTTTCCGAATCCCTGAAGGCACTTCAACTAACTAGAATGCCGTCCCGTACCTGTATCTGCGGCTTCAGATACTACTAATAGGGCCCCCAGCCGCAAACCACCGCCTCGGGGACCAATATCCGTTAACCGCAGACACTTTACCGGCCAAAACTAAGTGATCAAACCAACTGACCACCACTTAAAGGACACCACACCTATGACGGGTCACCAATCCTTGTCAATAAACCCACGGCATCCCTTACGCCTTCAAGGACCCCAAACCGCCACAGCGACACAAGCGTAAACCTACGCTTGAGTGCCCCGCCACAACCTCAAGGCCCTCTGCACACCATCTTGGAGTCCCAAGAACCACAGATCTGTACCCACCGCATTAAGGTGGACCCCATCCCCCCGCAGGTACTGCCACGTGTTCACTTCCAGCTCACTATATCCACAGAGTGCGCCATGTGCCACGAAGTGCGAGCCACTATATCTGACCAAACCACTACTAAACCCGGGAAAGCTGCCACCATCCGCATAAAATCATACTTAATATATCGAATCAATTCCCGCATGGGACGTTGGCCCACATCATTCCCCCAGCATGTAACACCAGGACATCCGGTGGCCTATCCAGCCCGGCAAAACGGGTAACCTCTGGAACCACCCTACTCCACACCATACCGGGAACCCTGATCCAGCGGACGACTGCTTCACTCCGCGGGACAACCTCCGCCCTCTTGGCCCCCCAGAAGACAAACGAATGTCCTAAAATCCACACTAGCCGCGATTGGGGACCTGTAACAACAGAAAAAGAAAACAACCACTACCAACAAGGTCCTGCAAACCTCACCCCTCCCCCCCAACCACAAAATCACATCTCTGCAGCCCCCCTATTTTCCAATCATATCTGCTCAGCCCTCTGTTCTCCAATCGCATCTCCATGGACCCCAGGTTCCCAATCACATCTCCATGGCCCCCACTTCTTCAATCACATCTCTGCAACCACCACTTCCCCTTTTCCAATCGCATCTCCTCAGCCAGCCAATCGCATCTCAGCAGCACCCCTTCTCCTATCACATCTCCTCAGGCCCCCAACCACATCTCCTCAGGCCCCCAATCGCATCTCCTTAGCCCTCCAATCACATCACCACAGCCCCCTAATCACATCACCACAGCCCCCCTAATCACATCACCACAGCCCACGTAATCGCATCTCCTCAGCCCCCACCTTCCTGCTACATTTCCTCAGCCCCTTGATCACATCTCC
>NW_017307208.1:343266-388210 GCF_000935625.1 Nanorana parkeri
GACCGCCTGGTACCCCCGTCCATAAACAGCTTCCTCTCCGCTGGAACCCGAATCCCAGTGGCATCAGCCCAAACCTGCCTAACCTGCCATCTCTGCGCCGGGAGTGTCAGATGAACGGATGATCCGACACTTCCGGTGCAGAGACTGGGGGCCCCCCGGCCGCTGGATACCGATCAGGCAGCCGGCAAGTCCCACCATCTATGCACAGCGACTCTGCTGGGCCCCCCCAGGCTGAGGCCCAGGTGCTCATGCACCGGCTGCATCGGCGGTAGGTCTGCCACTGCCGGGGCCACCAGCATGCACCTATGTGCCTTTGTATCGCTAAGGGTAGGCCGGTGCCCCCAACATGTCTGTCTGTGTACAGTATCTTCATGTGTATCCCTGTGCTACCAACACATCTCCAATGTGCCCCTGTGCCACCAGCACAGCTCTAAGCACCTCCATATCTCCAAGTGTACCTCCTTAGTGCCTCCAAGTCTATAAGTGTCCACATTTATCTCACTGAGAAGAGCCTCTCTCTCTCTCTCTCTCTCTCTCTCTCTCGCCTTCGGAGACTCTGTACTGTAGCCACGTGGAGTTGTAGAGAGGTCCTCTGCATATACTTACCGGGTTTGGTGGTTGCCAGGAGAACGATACTTGCCTGACTCTATTGTGCCAAGTGTAAAGTTTGGCGGAGGGGGGTTGTTTTTCAGGGGTTGGGTTTGGCCCCTTAGTTCCACTGAAGGGAACTCTTAAGGCAGGGCTTAAAATTTCCACTCGCCTGCTTGCATTTTGCGAGTAAAAATAAGGTGAGGGCGAGTGGAAATTTTGGGTCTCCAAGTACTGGTCCGCGGCCCAACTCCGGCCCGCGAGCCGGTACTATGTGGCCCACAGCCAGCTGACATGTCAGGTACATGGTCGCAGACCACGTACCTGACTTGTGGGAGAAGCTCCACGGTCTGCATCTGTGTCAGATGCAGACCGCAGAGCAGCTCCTGTCAGTTCCGGCTTCCTTCGGCCGGAGCTCTGACAGTTTTGAGCTCCAGCGAAGGAAAGAATGTCTGTAAGCAGGATTGATGCCTGGCTATCTGGGTGTGATAGTGAGGGCTGCTGCAGACCTCACTAATCATGGTGGGCAATATATTGTATAATCACTGTGGACAATCCTTATCAGATAGCTGACCTCACCAAAAACCTTTTCATCTGTGGAATGCTTTACTTTGTGCAGCAGGTTACAGCAGACAACAGGATACAGCAGATGAATGAATAGATGGTATTTGAAGGTCAAGGATGATAATGTTTCAAGCTAGCATGTAGATGTGGTCCTGTTATAAGCAGCCATGATACTCGACTAGTTCTTGAACAAGAAAGGGCAAATACATCATAGAAGGGAGGGAACACAGAAAAACATGGTCCAATAACCCAAAACGACCACAAGATGTCAGTATAATAATCAGCTATATAATACCACTGAGCAAAGGGCTTAAGGAGAATATACTATATAAATTCTCATTTCCCATTAATTAGAATATTTGTGTCCTATCTTTGTGACTGTGTAACAGCACAATATGTATAATAGCAAAATAAATTAAAAACTAGTATGAGGGGAAAAAAATAAAACAAACTGTTGCAGATGAAGAAAACAGTATTCAATGCTGCAGATATAATGTACTACGTAATATTTAAATTTATATTACACATTACATTAATTAAATGGGAGCTGAAGCAAGCCGAAAAAATATGTGATATACACACACTCACATATATTTGTAATATAAATACGCTAAGCCTTAAAAAAATTGTAAACTCCATATTTTACATATTTGGTGATGTCTGCTTGAACAAAAGCAGTTTGTAGTTTTTAAAAAGCAAGTGCTATTAAAGCTTTTTAAAAAAAAAAAAATCTGTCACAAAGGGCGGTTGGACTAGCAATGTACTAATTAGGTATAAAGTGAAACATTTTTGCAGAGTCAGTGTCTTAATGAGCATCTCAATGTAATACTGCAATGTCCTGATGGAGAACAATGTCAAGAGCTTTATGCAGCTTTCTGCTATAAAATCAAAGCTTTAAAAAAATATATTGGACAAACCAATGGTGTTCTGCTGCCAATCGCTTGACAATGCTGGGATGAATTTAGAAATATTATATGGCTTTCCTCTGTTCTGCCACACCATCCCCTTCCTTTACCTGTGTTGGCTATGACTATGGAAGAAACTAAAATATTAGCGATTTTGAAAAAAATCAGAATTTTTTCTGTACTTTGTACTAGGTCTGAATATTTGCAATAATCCTAATAGCTTTAAAATGCATGTAATCCCTTTCAATTAAATTCTCCTTTTTGGTCTGTTAAACATAACATTGACAGCGTATTATTATACCTGTTCGATAAGTTCAAAAATACTAGTTGATCCTGATAGAAGTCCCTGTGTAAATTTCAAGCAGTATTATCAGTTCTGCCCAGTTCACCATTGTAAAATGCAAAACAGTTCCACTTTTTGTTATAGAGATGAGGTGACTGGGAGGTAATCTGTAGTTCAAAGTAAGGACAAAATGAAGGGATGCTGCTTCCCTATAGATACAGTATAGCAAGTAAGTATTGTCACTCTAGAAAGGAAGTGTGTTTTGCATATAAAGTAAAAAAAGCATGGCAACACAGGGGTCTATTCACAAAGCTGCCGAAGGATCTAGCCGTAACTTTGGCTGATCCTTCGGCTAGCTTCGGCCCCAGGACCCCCTCGGTTCAGTAGAACCGAAGGGCTGCTGTACGGGCGATTCCCTATAGCCCATACAGCTCCCAAAGTCGGCCGAGCGGGTCAGGCAAAACGGAGGCATATGCCTCGGCTCGACTGAGCCGCACTGAAAGCCGAAGCTGGACGAATGGCTGGCCATTGGCCGGCCGACAGCTGGGCGGAGCCAGCCGTGATCTTACGGCTGGCTACGGCCACTTGCAGAGAGATCAGCGTCCCTGGTTACTAGCTAACCTGGGACGCTGTCATTACACACTGAGAGCGCCCTCTCCATGTTCTCTGTGCAATGACAGATGTCGTTTCTGGTTACCTGGTAACCAGGAACGCATCTGAAACCCTGCCGGAGGTTCGGCGTAGCCGATCCAGATGTTGGATCGACTGAGTCGAACTCCTTCTGCACTTCGGGTCAGCCGAACATGCTGAGCATGTTCGGCCGACCCGAAGCCACACAAAGTCACCTGATGTACAGCTGATTTCAGCCCATATAAGGCTGGAATCAGCCGTACCATCCTGAAGTGAATAGCCGAACAGCGTTCGGCTCACTTCGCTTGGGGTCGGTGAGTCACTCGGCTGCCTACGGCAGCTTACTGAATAGACCCCACCGTGTTTTAGTGAGGGAAATTCCCACTGAAAAATTTGGAAGGCATGCATTTGGGTGCAATGGAAATGCATTAAAAAAAACATGACAGTGCTGTTGATTTACAAAAAGAAAACATAGGCTGTTCATCAAGCAAAGTTGATGTTCACTGTGGAAAATGTATATTCATTAGGGATTGGTATGTTGATTGCTGTAAAATTGATTTCTTAGGGAAGTTTCACCTCAATATTAACAAATTCATCATAGATTAAATTTTGCCAAAGATAAAACTCTCAATTTCACTCATTAAGCTGCTCAGCCAAATTTGCTTAGACAGACAAAAGATTTCTTTTTTTTTTCTTTATTGAAAAGTTGTAGTTTTTAGAGAAGAAATCAAGTAATGCAAAAATGTAACCCTGAAAAAAGAAGATATATTCACCTGATCCTTGGCTCCGTGGTGGTCAGCACTCACCTCTCTCCCCCTCCTGCTCCAGTATGTCCCTTGGTGTCCTCATGTCTAATGCAGGTGAATAGAACAGTATTAGATGTGATGATGTCAGCGAGGCTTAGACCTCCGGAGCATGGGGGAGAAGAGGCCACGCGGACCGGTCTAAGTAGCCCCAATGTAAGGGTTAACTTTTTACATTCCTGAAGATCCTCTTTAGGGTAGTTTAGTTTATTTATAATTTAACTAACTGCAAAACTTTTTTTATGTTTGAATATAGTAGTGAGGGGTTGGAACCACTGTCAGGTTTTTATTGCTGTCTGTGTCCCTGTTAGGGAGATTTACACTCTCTAATTGTCTTGATCGATATCCCTGGGAATAAAAACAAGGGTAAATCCAGAATTTTGAGTTGGCTCCAAAATGGCAACCGAGGGGTAATCTTCCAATAACGACACTTGTTCCCATGGCAACTGTCTAAGGCTGTATAAGGCTTTGTTCAACCCACGGGCTGAACGAAAATTTTTTACCTGATTGCTCCATCAACCCAAAAAACACTCAGGAGCCATTTACAACACATGACACCCTTAAAAAGCACCTTAATGTGGCTTTTTTTTTCATTGACATCAATGCATTTCACCAAAAGGGCAAATTTTACCAAAACCTTCTGTTATTCAGCAAAGGTTCAGGAAAACGAAAACTCTCAATTTTGCATATCCCTAATGTTTACTGCATAGTGAATGAATACAGTTTGTCTATATACTCTTCGAATACCCAATCATGTGGGAGAGAAATAAAAAACACAGATTTTAATCTAGCCCATTATATGGTATCTCAAACATTCTTTTTACAAAGTGAACATTTACTTTGCTAGGAGAACAGCCTCTTCTCACTTAGTAAATCAATTCCAGAGTGTGCAGATGAAACAAGCTCTTAGTAGTTTATGTTTTGTATTGTGCTTGGAAGAGTGCGTTGTGATGTTTTCTGTTAAGGTACCCTGTAGATTCTTATAGCACAGCTCACAATGGTTTCCAGCCTGCACATTGACGTGTAAATCAGCACAAGGGACATCACACTTTTGCTGCCTAGATTCCACTACAGGAAATTCCTTTTGTACAAAGACTGTTCACATGTTAAACAAGTGCTATAAATATGTTTCTGCAGAAGTGATTGTGAAACTTTTACGTAGAATGAAGCTTGTGAAACAAACACTTTTTTATTTGCGTTTGTTGAAAAACAAAATTCCTTTGATATCCTTTTTTGGAATAAAAATATATGTATTGCATCTGACAAAAGATATATTTTGTGTACATGAAGTAACCTGTTTTAACTATGCATACCTGAGACTGGTGCGCAGTGTAATATTTGTTTCTCACTTGATTGAGAAACAAATCCACTATGAGCACAATTAAATTTAATTTGGGGAAATACTAAAAATTAGGGATGCACCGATACTAGTATCGGCATTGGTGCCGATGCCTAGTATTTGGGCGAGTACTTGTACTCGCCAAAATGCTTCAATACCTTCCCTGATACTGGAACTTGACGGAACTGACCGGCAGTGCCCTAGGGAAACATGGAGTCAGCTTCCCTTGCGATCAGGAAGCAGGATGGCGAGTAATGACCCTGATTGGCTGGTAAGCCACTTCCTGGCAGATCAGCATCAAGCCAGCGAAACAGCCGGCTCCTTGCTGATTGGCCGAGAAGCCACTTTTCCAGCCAGTCAGCATGGAGTCAGCTTCCAAGACAATCAGGAAGCCGGGAGGTGGGCCATTACTTGCCGCCCAATCTCCTGATTAGCCGGGAAGCCGGCTTAATGCTGATTGGCTGGGAAGCCGGTTTCCCGGCCAATCACAATCAAGCCGGCCAAACAACATGGAGCTGGCATCCTGGGCAATCAGGAAGCCCGGTGGTATGTCATTGCCCGCCACCAGGCTTCCTGATTGCCCAGGAAGCCAGTTCCATGCCAACAGATGCACCGGTATCGGTATTTGGTATCAGCAAATACCGAAAGCAAAATATCAGTACCCGTACTCGATACTGAAAAAACAGTATCGGTTCATCCCTACTAAAAATGTTAGTTTAATCTATGCTTCTTAAAATGCCCAACATTCAGAAATGAACACAAAGTACTTTTTTGTTTGCAACCATTTCTCAATAAAGGTGTCAGGAGAAAGTCCCTCGACCTTTTCTGGGAGCCCTACAACAATATTATGCCATCTTGGATGTTTCTCCAGGTCATCTGCTTTCTGATGCTAAATTCTGCTACTGATAAAGGTAGAGATAGGGAAAAGGCATCTTGCAAGAAGGAGATGCTGTTCTCTTTCTTAGTCATTCTATATCAGTCTTAACCACCTCCCTACCGCTGTATTGTAAAAAAAAAAAAAAAAAGAGGGGGGGAGGTGGACATGTAATTCTGGAGTGGCATTTATAAACGGTCCCCCTATAAAACACACTTAGGTGTGCATGATCAAGCTGTCATTAAAGGGGAACTCTGGGGAAAATTTTCATCTAGGTGCTAAAACAAACAAAAAAGTTATGCCGAGTCGACTCCCTGGTTCTCCGGTCATTAAAGCGTGTCTCTTCCTGCGCTGCACAGATGGAATACTCCTTAGTAGAGCGACACTGTACCTTGTGATGGGCAATCATAGCCATCACAATTGTAAACACTCCTCCATTGTGAGAGTAAGGGCAGGAAGGTTGATCTTATGAATTAATTAATTGTTCTTAAGCAGCAGAATGCAGGCAACAGCAGATTCTGGTGGGGGTTTTAATTACCATTTTGACCCTTTCTCTTTTGTATATGACCTGTACAAAAATGATGCACTGTATTCAGTGTACCATTGTCAAGCTTTATGTTTTAAATTTTCCTCACCCAACTCTAATATTTCAGTTTTACATTGTGGCATGAAGGCTGAATCACTTCCTTTCCCACAGATGCTGGCAATTAAATTTGCATCCAGCTCCACCCATCTGCTGCCACTGTTTCAAGACAACATCTTTGCCAGGGAATTTTCCTTTAGCTTAGTGAATGATGTGAAGCTGATTTCCATCATCCAATCACGTGCAAGTGAAAATCCTGTTTTTTTTAATCTTTCTTGGACATAATTGGCTATTTTTTGCATTTTCCCCACATTCACCAAGCTAAGGGAATTTTCCCTGCAAAGTAAAAATTCCCTTGCAAAGTGAACAGCTTATTTGCCTTTTGTAAATTAACCCCAAAGTCTTTCTCTATCAAAGTAGAACCTTTCAAAGTAAGAATGGCGGTTTATAGGAAGCACTCTCCTGTTTCTGCTCTTACCTTTTTCCTTACAATTGCCTGTTATGCAACCTCACTCGTACTTCTACCTATTTATTTAAACTTGTGTGAATGTTTCAGTCCGACTGGTTATTTGAAACTGACCACAGGCTAGTATTAAAGATCTCTTTTTAGGATATCAGTCTCATAATAGGGCCACTGCAAGACTGAAAGCTAGAAGGCCAAATTCCCTTCTGAGTTTACGGTGTGTTTATATCTAGTTGTCACTCAGCTATCCAGATATTCAAATGTGTGTTATTTTTTTCAATCACACACTAAAAAAAGATCAAACCAGTTTTTAATTATTTTTAGGGAATATCAAGCAGCAAAGGTAACATGCATGGGTAGAGAGTATCATATTCTAAAAGGGGATTTTGAAATCATGTGATAATATTTTTACCTATGAAAGCATTCGCAGACTTGTTAAAGTGAACTGGAATTATTCTTCAGATATTCTATTCATCTCTGCCAATAAAGCAGTGGGGTGATGATAACTGGTTGTCCTAATAGGGAATCACCTGATTTGCAGTCAACAGCAACTGTGAATGCCTAGTAATGATAAATGTGTTAAAAGCTCTGATCAGTTGCGTGTGAATAATCAGTGTGCCCTGTGTAGGGACATCCTATTTCTAGCTAAAAAAAGGAAATAGTTCTGATAACTTCTGTGCACTATCATATTGATGATTTACTGGTTGGTCTCCTTTTGGTGTGCAGTTCTCACATTTAGGCACAACACTTTCCCATCACTTAATATAACTGCTGATTAATTCATCAGGGAATTCAGCATAGGGCAATAAATGAAGTTTAGATGGAGGTGCACTAGCTTGTTTGATAGGGACTTGTTACAAATACCTAGGACCATTAAACCAGAGAACGACACATCTCTGATATGCAAATGTTTACAGCACACCCATAATGCAGTTTAGAATTTTACGATGGCTTTCTGGGCTTTGTAACAACGAGCATCACAAAAAAGGGGAACCAATAAAAGAGCAGTGATGGATGGGCTTAGTCCCAGTGGAAATATACCATGTAATCTTATGAAGACAATACATTATGGATAGCTTTGTGATGATTGTGGTTAATCATCTCCCTCCCACACTGAACCACTCTCCCCAGCTTCTGCTGGTCAGATGAAAACTACATGGCGGACACATTGTGGGGACACGAGCCTTGGCTGCAGATGGGAACACATTACAATCTGCTCTGTACTACAAGGACAGTGAAAAGGGGACTTGCATGTAGGCAGCTTGTCAGCAGGGGATAGAACTGGGGGCCATATGCCTCTCTTCTATTCCCTTCTGTCGCCAAGTCTGCTGTCTCATCCTTCTGTCAGGGGACACTTCAATGATGAACATTTTTTCCAACAGTTTTGTTTACCTAGAAGCAGTCTTTCAGAGATTTTTTTTTTTCATTAGACACCTTCATCTTTTCTTTTAGTGCTTGCCTCCTATCTTTCTTTCACAAGGAGCACAGTACTGAATTATAACACTTTAAAAATCTGATGTGGGATGTAAAATACCGCTTTTAAAAAAAATATCTAATGGAATTATCTTATAATATATTTATATATTTATATATCAGCACTTAAAGTCCTCCCTCCCAAAAGTAGCATTTCAGTGGCATCCTTTGGAAGTTAGTCTGTAATATAAAACACTAGACATGTAAAGTTAGTTTAAGTTCCGACATGTACGAATTTCATTAAATTCAGTCATTCAAATGCATATGAATATCTGAATTCTAACGTGTCCGAATGCAAATGAATCCCAATACTCGTTTAACGAAAATTCAGATCTGTCCGGATTTCGTTCAACACTAAACTAAATCAGACATGTGACTGTTTTCTGGCCAGTCGGATGGGTTTTTTTTGGCTGTTGGGGGTTGCATTACAGACGGGGTCATAGAAATTTGTTTAAAAACGAACATTCTGACGGATTCAAAATCTGAATAACAAACTAAATCTAATTATATACCAATAAAGTTCCCTCCAATAATGATGACCGCTATGCGCTCTACATCTCCGCTCAACAGCTGCCATGTTCTCTGATGCGTCTTCCAAGCCAGGCGTCTTCCTTCTTCTGGAATTGGAAGGACAGTGATGATGTAACTCCCACACATAAGCCAGGGAATTGTATTATTATGGTGCTCAGCTCAACTCCTCCACATTCCAAATTCAGTTCCACTTTAAATGGGCATTCAATTAGTCATTTGTTCCAGGATTTCTGCATGTGTTTTTTAGTACATCACAGGAGACCGTGCTATACAAATATGTATGTCTTTTTAGTTTACAGTTGTTGAGTTTCTTCCCAAAAGTTCTAAAGCAAAAGAAAGCATTGAATTGATTGAGTCTCACGTGTACTGTATATATTGTGACTTCCCACAGTGGAAACGATATCTCTTTCAGTGTTATGCATGCTCTGAATTTCTGTTTTTCTTGACGGAAATCTCTCATTATAATTATCGAGTTAAATAAATAAAAAAAAAGTATTTATAAGTATGATTAGTTCAGTGTTGTTTTTTGCTGTTGTGTTTTTTCCCCAAATTTGATCTATTAGTAAAACATTTTACAAGAATCAGTAGGGAATATGATTAGCATTACCAAGTACCTTTTTCTTGCCTTCAATAAATCCTTTACTCCTCAACTCCTTCTTGTGACCTGAAGTGTAGACAAATATCATATAGTCTGTAGTATATTGTTTTTATTAACCTGAACCAGAAAGGGTGCCAAACACATGAATCAAGAGTCCAAATATATTTTATTATTTCACTGATGTCAAAAGGGTACCAGAGAAAGCAACTTTCTGGTACAATTTTGACATCTCTGGTATAATAAAATATATTTGGACTCTTGTTACATGTGTTTGGCACTCATTCTGGTTTAATCCTATGTGGATTTCTGAAGTTGGATTATCCCCGTTTTACTGGAAAGGCATCCGCTACATGGAGAGATGCTAAACTCAGTCAATCTGAGCCCCACTAATTAAAGGCTCTTCTCCTTTCACAAACACACAAGAATTAACTCTAGCACCTTGCTCTTACTTCTACTACTATATTAATGTAGACTCTCTGTGGAAGACTTGTAGTCACTGGTGTCTCTTGTCTTTTTTTTGCTTCCTGAGGTGGTGTGGGAGTTGTTGGTCGTGGCGCACGATGTGCAGTGCAGTCAGTTCGCGTCTGCAAAACTGGAACACTCTGGCCGGCTTTCCGCCCAGCTCTTGGCAACCAGTGACATCACTGGTTGACAGAAGCTGGTCGGGACGCTAGCCAGAACATCCCAGGTTGCTAAAAGCTGGGCGGGGAGATGTGTATGGCCCTGACCCATCTCCCCGTCTGACTCTTAGCAATGAGGGATGCTCTGGCCAGAAAGGGGGAGGCATTGTGCAGCAGAGTAGCCACTATCCAACAAATATGCCACTCTGCCTGCTGCCCCCTCTAACCCGCACATGACCAAAGAGATGCCGTCTGAGGCAACAGCCCTGCTTGCAGTGAAATTAGATAAGCAAAGCATAACCATTGTGCAATATTACAGAGCAGGAACTAAGCAGAATCTGTAAACGTTGGAAGCAATTTGTCTGTACATACTATATAACTTTGACTAGAAGCAAGGTTTTTAAAAATGTAACACACTTTGATAATGCTATTTAGATTAAAATTATCTATTTCATGTCATAGCTATAAAATATTAAAAATAAAGATCACTGTGAAAAATATGTAGTTGTTGTGATACATGCAACACTTTACTATTTAGCTTATGTAGATTATATAGTTATTTTGTAGTTTCATTACAAAAAATAATCGGCAATCTAATACATTCTCTTTTATTGTAACTGCTTGTGAGTTAGACATTTAAGCACACCACTGCTGTATAAACAGAAAGATCTGTAATAGAGACACCGTGCATGCACAAATATATTCCAAAGTGTCACTCTTTTCTTCTTCAAATTATTTTAGGCGCGTGTGTTAGTGCTTCACTCTACAGTTCCCGCATTCAGCAACATGTGCATGCAAGGAGCCTGTTAACATAAAATACACTTTTCCCCCTGTGGCTGTGCTTGACTTTCCCACTCTTCTCCTAAAAATCAATCACCCACAAGTCATGGCAAGCATATAAAAAAAGACCATATATCTCATTCATAGAGTTTTGCTGTTAAAAGGTCAAGCTCGACTGACAAACACAACCAGGAGACAGCAGTTGCTACCTTGCTGGGTTTGTCACCAAAAGGGAAAGGTCAAGCTGTAGTGTATTATGTGATCTTTGAGAAAAATGTTTTTCTTTTCCTAATGGTTTGTATGCTGCATCGTCTATGGCACTTTCCTGCCCGCCCTGAACATGTCTCTAGCTTGGAGTGTACACTGGTAAGATACTGTGCACTGTCTACATCAATGACCTTATTGCCTAGAACAATTTAAAAAGATGTTTTTGTAATAGTCAGTAGGCCACAGCAAGCAGTACTGACCAGGTCTGCATACATAGCCATAGCTTTCTTGTTAGGTTTGATTCCAAGCCTATGGTGCTTTGCCATGCTTCAAAGGTCCTCAAATGTCTTTGCCTTTTGTCTGATTGCAATTCTGTGCTGCTGTCTTTCAATGGACCCATGAGTGGACAGTTAACACTGCATTGGGTCATCCAACTTACCATGGCCTGTATGCTTAAATTGCCTATATCAATACCTTTATAATATAATGTATATTAAATAAAAATGTATAAATAAATTAAGTCTTCATTTCATCAGTTCTCTTGCCTGGTCCAAGATGATGCTGATAATGATATGAATGATATAATATAATGTGATCAAGATCATCAACGTCCCTACCCAGTCCTAGATGATTATGGTGCTGTGGTTGCTATTGCCAGGCTCCAGGACTGTGCTTTATGGAAAACAAAACATAAAAACCTATTTTTTGAAAATTATACATCACTGTTATCAGCCTCCCTGCACAGTCCATAATTCTGAAAGTGATATTGATACCAGACAAAGACATTAGCACAAAAATATATTTCACCTATGATAATTTGTAATGATTTGATCTGCAATATTTTAGGTGTTCAAATAAAAAAAGAGGAAATGTGTGAACTCGATAACAACTGATTTCCAGGAGAAAAAAAAATATTTGCTTTATACCTAAGCATCCATAAACTTACATAATGTGAGGTTGTGTGTACTTTATATTTTATATTTACTGTATATTTGTTTTCTTTAATTTTTTTTATTTAACTGTTGCTCACTGTACACATAACACATTTTAATATTTTCATGTGTACTGTGTTAATAAAACAGATTAATTTGTAGCAGAAATTCATTTTTTTGTTGCCACTTGCTTAAAGTGTATTTCCACTTTTACAGTCTAATTTGAGAAAACTCCTCTACGTGTTTATGTGTTCCCATAGCATAATGAAATTTAAAGCAAAATATTTCTTACTTTTTAGATGTTTTGCTGTAGCAGCCAACATTGCTGAATCCACTTTTTTCTAAGCACCTTCCCAGTGATCCGTCCTTATAGAAAAACTTAAGAATGAAATTTAAGGATTGTGTTTCTCCCATTAACGTCATTAACATTACAAAGAAGAAGAAGAAACCTAGTATAAATTTTAACCCTTAAAGTGGTCCTTTACCCGCTATCTCTAAAAATAACCTCAGGGTGCCACTCTGCATGCTGATATGAAATCATGTTACAGTCATTCACTAAATAAACATATTTTTATTTTACTTACAATTACTGTTTTTCCATTTCCTGGACCTCTTAGTGATGTAGCCCATGCCTAAGAGAGACATCCTGGGAAAGCTACATCAGCAATGCATTGCTGGGAAATCTCCTCTGTAAACTGCAAAAGGGAAATGGATTAATCTGCCCTTAGTAATCGCCACTGTCAGAAGACTGGGAAAGAAAAGAAAAATAAGATATGCAAAAAATAAAATCCTGCACTTGTCTATAAGTATCTGTTTGTAGATTGTCATTACAAAATACTGTGTGAATCCCTCTGTTTTTGTTATAAATGTTTTTTACATGAAGAATGGAGAGGAAAAGAAAAATAGAGTATGCAAAAAAAAAACACCAAATGTCTATAAGAATCTGTTTGTAGATTGGCATTACTAAACATTTCTAAAGGTGTGTTTGTTGTCATTTTCTCTTTAGGAAGACAAGAAACTCTAACCCCAATAAAAACAATTTAAACTACAAAAAGCATGTTTTTAAAATTCCTTTTTCAGTTTTTGGTCTGGAGAGAGAGAGCAGTTTTCTGACAAAGTTATTTTATTCCCACAAAATCAATTGCTTATCCCCCTCTAATGATACGGTCAGGTCCTGCATTTTTTGAAATCTTGTTAACTGTGTATATCTATCTTTCCACTTTGCGGGTCTGTAGGCCTGAGAATGAACAGATAATTTTTGAATTGTCTTTTGGGAAGCAGATTGACATAGAGAAGCAATGTTGCAAGATTATCACCCGTCTGATGCCTGTTACTTTGTTATTCAGCCTTTTCACTTCATCCCTGATGTTCCTCAACACTGTGGCCAATACCAGAATATGGGAAGCATCATTCCCATTGATTGCATGTGCAGAAGATGGGGGAGATTTGAGGAACATTATATGAAGAGTTGTCGGAACTTTGCACCATCTGGTCAGTTTGTTCCAGGATTCCAGCACTTGACATTAAAGGAGAACTATGAGATGAGGGATTTCCACTCACCTCATAGTTCTAGCCGACCTGTGACAATGAGACTGTCACAGGTCGGCTTAGTAGATCGGGAGGTGAGTGAACACATACCGGCGTTCGCTCACCTTCCGATCCTGTCACGGCTCCATGCCGTGACAGGGGGGGGGGCTGGATTCCCCACTCCGCTCTGCCAGCGCTGACTGGCGGAACGGACGGGGGAGGGGGCGGGTACAGCTGGCTCTGCCTCTAGATAGGCAAAGCCAGCTGTCACTCACGCAGCTGGGCGGATCCCGCCATCTACGTTGGGATCCGCTCCGGCTGCGGCGTCTCAGTATACCGCGAGCTGTAGCTCGCGGTATACTGAGCTTAGGGTAACGGGAGGACGCTAGTTTGTGTCCTCCCGTTACCCTAAGGAGAACTATGGGGGAAAAACACTGACCCCATAGTTCTCCTTTTAAAATGGCAAAATACAGCGTGAATCCATATTTTTGTGTAGAGGTATGTTTGTTTTTTTTCGTACATGTTATCAGAAATGAAGGGGAAGGGTGTAAATTGTTGAGGGGGTTACTGAGATTTGATGTGATCTGACAAAACAACATGTCTTGGGGCCTGTTTCCTCACCGTGTTCTCTGAAGCAGTAGCTGTTGTAACGTAATTTAGTTTTGTCTTAGTGAAGTGTTGGGTTTGCATGATCTGCCATATTTAATGAAGGGTCTTATCAGTCGTTGTATTTCTGATATGTATTTTGATACTACTTAGAGGAAATGTTTTAATACTCTCTAATTAGCATGAGTTGAAACTGTCTTAAACAGCAGTCTCCAAAAGATCAGCCGCAAAAAAACAGAGTAAGCGAAATCCAAAGTTTTATTGAAATTGATTTAAACAAATTCATCGAAAAAAAATCCAAAGTAGGATATGCATCCTTACACATCACCGTAAGTCTCCCCCCCCCACCCCCCCGCAATCTGCTTCTCACGCGTTTCACCACCTGGGCTTAATCATAGAAGCCTATGATTAAGCCCAGGTGGCGAAATGCCTGAGAGGCAGTGGCGTGGGGATGTACACGTTGCATATCATAGTTTGGATCTTTTCTTGGAATTTGTTTAGATCTATTTCAATAAAACAAATGAGAAGCCCACTGCAGCCTGCATTCAGAGTATGAACTAATTGCAGTCAGGGATGGAATTGGAGCGGTGAGTTCATAGGGTTCTTTTAAATTGTCTTAAACAGCAGGTTTGAATGCGGGATTCCCTATTATAGAGGTCATTGCTGATGTCTAAGAGTTTTATAGTGAAATACATCCTGTGTTAGCCACCACCTTGTTTCCTGCCTATAATGAGGGTGACTTTTGATGGAGTTTAATGTCTTATTGTGAAGATAAGGGGGCTGGAAGGGGAGAAGGGGAATATCAGCCATTTCCTGTTTTAAGTATACCTAACATTATAAAGAGGAATGCCTGCACCATTCAGTGTCTCTTGCCATTTGGACCACATGATAATAGTGTATAGGGTTTGGGAAGCTGAAGCCCCTCCCATTTGTAATGTTAAGATGGAGTTGGGGATTATCATTGTCTTTCAGATCAACAGGATCCTGAGATACTTTGTGAATTGTGGACCCATGAATTCAATTACAAAAGGACCTTATTAGAATTATATTTCCCCTAAAACATACGTAGAATTCTTTATACCTTGTTTTAGATCATTGCTGTTGGGAAGAGTGGGAAGTTAATCTGACATATGTCTTGGAGGAAAAGGTGATCTGTACTCCTAGATACTTAATCATTCCACTTACCCATCTGAAGAGAAAGGCTTTATAGTCCCACAAGAGTCTCTGATGGGGTTTATTTTGCCAATTTTGCACTTGATTATAAAATAACATATTTCATTCATTATCCCAGCACTTCAAAATTCTACCAATTTCTAACCTGGAAAATTATTTTTTCCATATTTGCCCCAGTTATAAGGTTGTAAATGTAAGATTTGAGAAAAAAAATTGCAGAATTAGTATGGCAGTTCAATAGTGATGGACATAATTCCTTGTAATACAAGCACCTTTTCTTTATGTAAATTCAGCACTTTCGTGCTAGTTTTGTTGTAGTTTATAAGTTTTGTTGGTGTTTTTTCTAAACATTAGGCACTTTTATTCTCATAGGGCAGTCCACCTCTTTTCTAGCTTGCTAGTTGATAGGTCACTGTTTTTATAAATGTCTAGAAAGACGGTAAACAAATTTAGTCCGGAAAATGGTAACCCAAGATAATAAGAACCTGGTCCAGTCTATGACATCGTTATAATCGGGGTTCCGTGTCTTTAAATAGCTAGATCACTATATTTACATCCATTAAACCAGTTGAGTTGGCTGTACTTAAGATCTTTTTTTGTAATATTCAAACAATCTGCTACAGCCTAGCTAAAAGTTTACCTCTTTCCATGGACGAATTAATTTCTTTTTCACAAGTTCCACTCAGATTTTGTTGCTAATAAAAACAAGGATGTAAATACTATTAAGTACAAAACAGCCTGCTGCCTAATTGTTTCCAAGCAATTACAGATTATATTGAGCCATTCATTGTGCACAAACCGGTTTTTCTAAGACACCAGCTCCCTTTACCTTCAAATTTTATTGGCATAAGAATTTCATGTACCATATGTTGTGGTATGAGACTAGCTCAGTTCAGCAAACAACTTTCTGATATATAAGTGAATGATCACCTGATTTTAAATGTGTTTATCTAATGAGACAGTTACAATAATTTACTATGAACATAAAAATTCCCACTGTTACTCATCCTACACCTTTGGCTGAAAAGGTTGATGCACTGAAATATGCTAATGAATATCATCTTGGTTTTTAGCAAGTCAGTAATAAAATTTGCATCTGATATTGTGCACAGTAAACTGGGTTATTAGCCTTGAAAATGAGTCTCATAAAATTTAAATATATGCTTAAATCATATTAACTGTCTTGTAGATTTTCCAAGAGGCTTTAAAGCATTGTGTTTTGTTTCCATAGCATTGAGAATGCAGATGTCATTTTGCCTTCAGGGGGTGTCCTGGCATGATACACGAGAGCCTGCAGGGCTACTTGTGCTTTTTGGAGACTGGTCTTATATTCAAGAATGGAATTATAATTCAGGAAACAAGACATCTAGATGTTCAAGCTAAATATTTAACAAACACATTGACTCTTCTGCTCTTCATGATGCACTTAGGGAGTGTTCCATCTGTGATATGTGTTAACTGTTTCAATGCAAAGCAGATACACATTGCATTAAAATGGCACAATTATCAACATGTAATAGTTGTAAAGACAAACTGACTAATAGTGCTCATTTATATTTTTGGCAAATGGTAAACATGTCTTTAATTATAGTGTAAGTCCACCAAAAAAAACATTTTATTTTTGGCTGGATGATGCCAGGAATCACTGAGCATCTTCTTTTTCCTAGAGACAGGCTTTCTGCACATATTATAGGCTTTGTCCACCTACCATGGTCATTATTTGGATCGCTGCTTAATTGTGTGCCTATTTTATAATGCAGCAGTTTGCCCCATAGATTTATGTCATAGTGGCCATGAAGGCGAGTAGAACTAAAGACTGCAGTGCAGAGATGTTGCCATTGGGGTCCCTGAGTAAAGGAAGTAGGCAATGGTTGATTCTACCTATCCACATAGTTCTCTCTGCGTAAGGCCTCATGCTCCATTCTTGTGGCTGGAGACACCAAGGATTCTTCTGGCAGCAATTTTAGGTGTGTCTATACAGATGCGGCCACTGTCACCTTTCAAGTTTATGACAGGGTGACAACGGTTGCATCTGTCCATGACTGAGATCCATGAGCAAAGAGCTTGCACCCTGGGAAAAACATCTCTCGTGTTCCTCAGGTAATGTAGGATTACATGTGGACAGTCATAGAAAGATGCAGCCGTTGTCACCCTGTCATTTACTTAAATGGGCAAAGTGACCGCATCTGTGTTGACACACCTGGAATTCCCGCCGCAAAAATCTGTAGATTCTTGCCACAGGAATCTCCAGCTGCAGCGTGAATGCAGTATGCATGAACGCATGCAGTGCATATCGCACTGTCAGTAACTATTGCTAGTCCAGAAACTTATGACTTAAAGTGAACCATTCACATTAGTCTTTGGCCCAGTGTGGCTTACCAAATGTAAAAAAAAAATGCATATTCCACCGAGTCTAGCAGAGAAGAAACAGGGTGATGTGTGCAAGTTAGCATGTATGAACACAGCCACAGGTACCAAGATTTATGTGATTATGTCATCTCTGCCAGCCAGCCAGCCAGCATCTCAGTCCAAAAAGTAGATGATTATCCTGGATGATTTCTGAACAAAGATGGCCCCAGCCTTCTGGAAGGGGTATATTAAAAGAGAATGTGCAGTTTATAATTTAAAAAATTGTTTTAAACTATGAGTTTTAGTCAACATAGGAGACTTTGGAAAATGTAAGTATGATATAATGCATGTGGGGATAAGGAAGTTTTATTAGCATAAGTTACTTAAAAAAAGCAATGCACAAAAACACTGCCATATTTTTGGCTAGCATTTATAGTATATATGATTTTTCCTAGATAACCTTTGGTGACATCTAACTTGTATTTAGTAAGCATATCTGAGATGACTTGGCAATTGGTTGAAGTAAGGCTCAACGTAGACAGTCATGTATATTTGTTGTTTCCTGTTTTTACAAATGAGACAATCTTTATTGGGACCTGTTTGTCTATAATATCACATGCCAATTGCATCATCAATCGATGAGCTTGGCAAATCTACATAAAATCATTGTTTGTTTTTCTCTTTTCATTGTCTATATAGACAAATAACTGTCACAACAAGATGAATTATTGACATCTGATAAATTATTTAACAACTGAACTTTCTATCTGAACGTATTATCTATCTAAAAAACTATATGACTGAAAGACTCAGGACACCCTGGGACACTCCAAGGAAAGCAATTGTGCAGTGTGCCAAGTGGGCCTTGGCGAATGTTGTGCATGATCAGATCATGCCTAACAGTGGTAGTGCCCTAAGGGGACTGGTTAAATAAAGTCTAAGCCTACTCACTGTATACACTGCACACTTATGCCGTAAGCCTTGTATTCACAAATAGTGATATTCGGTCAAAGTTCACTTTACACCATTACGTTTGTGTCTGGCCTTTTAAAATGCTAATTTGCAAGCTTTTGTTTTTTTATTTTTTTTTTCAAATGAGCCAGGCTTGACCATGAAGGACAATGCAAAAAAAAGAATACACAAATTTTTTAAATATCATACTTTGGGGATGCCTTAAACCTGCATGTGATGTTTCAGAACAGCTTGATGTATTCCTCCTGAGACCTCTATGTCTGGCCTGAATGAAGCAGAGACAATCAGTGCAGACAATCTTAAACAGATAGCTGAACTCACTAAATTCTTGGCATCCATGAATATCTTTATTGCATGCTGAAGGGTTTAGGCAAGCAATGTGATGTGATGCTTTAATTCTGGTATTTGTAGTGGTAAAAAGGAACCTGCACAAAATTTGTTTTGGTCACATGTGATGTTTATAGTCTCTGCACTTTAATTGTGCATGATGAAGGAGGTATACTTACATACTTTCAGATTTACAGTTCAACATGTACAAGAGCATTCTTGCATACCAGGATTGCTATCCATGATGAAGTGTGGTCAGTGACTTATTTCAAAAGCCCACAGACAGAAGTCAGATATTATACAAAAAAAAGTTATGAGTGTCTAAAATTATTAGCAGCCTGGTACAGAGTTAGTGCAGAATGGATGAAATGCTAAAAAAATGTATTAATGGAGGGTAACTTATGTTGGATAACTTTTGTTGGAGAAGGAGAGAATTCATCACAAATTTCAAACCATGTGATCAGAAATAAAAGAAAGAACAATTAAAAAAAGAATTATTTTTCTTTTGACAAAGTTTTAATTGAAAAGAATTAAAGAAAATGTAAGATTTACAATATGGACCCAAAAGGGTCATGACAATTACATAAGATTAATACACATAATAAGCAATGAGCAATAAGCAATAGGAGTATGGGTACAATAAATATGGGCCTTTAATGGGTGAGAGCATTACCTTGAGTAGTCAATATATAGGATTGTGCTATAATAGAGGTGCCAGGTGTACACTGTGCTGGGCCCAAGGCACATCTTGATTTTGAGTTTAAGTTCCCATCAGGGACAATCGGAGGGAACTTGGTGGAAGGAAGTTAGATAGAATATAACAAAGATATCACTCCTCTTGTCATGGGGTTGGATCTGCAGATGGATTCAAATGCTGTGTAGAGAGAAAAGGTGAATTATGTTTTTTGAGTAGGGAGTCGACAAAGTGCCACAACTGTATATAGTCAAAGAGTCCCCCATTGGGGATTTTATTTTATTTTAACTTGTAGAAAGGTATGGACCCCTTGCATATTCCCTACCTGTCCAGCATTTCATTAGGGTCCTTGGCATTTAGGAAGAAACTTACTGACCACCATGGGAACTATAAGCAGTATGCTATCCCCTGAGGGGAAAGTTTGAACATTCGGGGAACTATTGTGTACTTGACTCTGGGCTTCCGGAGCCTATTGAAGGTGTTCATGGACCAGAGGCATAACCAAAGCAATTCTGTCTTGCATGGCTGAGATATTCTCTAGCACATTCTTGTAGGCTGTAGTCTCACCCTCTGAGGTTTCCTTTGCAATTTCTAGAAACACTTGGGGGTATGTCCCATACAGCTGTTCAAAGGACAAACAACAGATAAGGTACTAGGCAATACCAATCTCTCCCATCTTTTTCCACCACCTTCTTTACCATACTATTGAGGATTGTGAGCATACTTAGACTAAAGTATGCAACTGCTTAATGTTCAACAAATTTTACAACTCTTTCATTACCTTCGGCATAAAAGTAGTCTCTTGCTCTATCAGGACTTCCTCTGGGATCCCTGTGTGAGTAAACACATGTAGAACGCCTCTCTGGCAAAGGTTTTTTAGGAAGTGTTTCTTCACCGCCTCAGGATACCAGGTAGCGTAGTCCATGACCAACAGGATGTACTGATTGCTTCTAGCAGTCCATTGCTATTTGCTCAAAAGGGACTTTGATCATGGGCAATGGACCCAGCGGGCTGTGGTAATGGGGCACAGGGACTGACATTTGACAAGACTCACAATAGTCTTTTATATCTGCAAGTATCCTGGACCAAAAGAAATGCTGTTAAATAGGCTTTTTTTTTCATAGACCCAGTGAATGTGTTTGGGCCAAGTCCAATACTGTTCAGTACTCCTGTAAGGCCCAGGCACCATAAGTTATACACAACTTCACCCCTAATTTTATCAATATGCTACAACATTTATGGTAGACTCCAACATTTTATATCCCAGGACTTATTGAGTTCCCATTATTGACCTTGACATTTTCACAAGCATTTGGCATAGTGAGATCATGTAATTGGTTGGTTCCAAAGTTGTCTCAAGAGACCTCTAGCTTTGGTGTGGAAAACCTGCTAGAGAAAGAAATACACTTTCATCAGTGGTCACCCCCTACAGCACTATCATTTGAATTATGTTTAAATGAGTCAGGTGTCCATGCTATGGACACTATGATATTTTCAGGGTCAGAGGCATTTTTCTACCCACAGTTCTTAGAAGGTTTCTCACCATGATTATACTGTACATCTGTAAAGGGGACACAGCTGCTTCATGGCATTCAGTTCTACTACCAGCTTAGAAAGTTACCAACATTGTGGGGTACTTCTTACAGTCACCATGTCCACACACTACTCCTACCCAGTGCTGAGTCAACGGTTGAGCTCTGACATAGTGATTACATGCAAGCTGAATGCTCCTTTGACAAAACTGAAAACCTTAAGCCTGCAGCATTAATCTGCAGTGCCATGTAATTAATATGTAAGATACAGTTGCACTATTAAAAATAATACCTGATTAAAAAATAGACCATTTTAAGGTGTGTTCAGTTGCTCGCTGCGAGTGCTGAGTTAGCAAACTGCCACTCAACACTGTGCTGCGAGTCAGCGCTCAGCACTGCATTCGCAGCAGAAGTGAATGTAAATGCAGAGCGCTGAGTGTGACGGAGAAGTTGGGGACAGAGCACCAGTGGCCATTTTAACTGTGGGCACACCTTGCAGCACTGGCTGGAGAAAGGTGCCCAGTCCCGATGGAGGAAATCCATTCTGTGTGGGAACCTACAATGTAATGTTTGGTGGATGAGCACACCAAATATTTTTTGGAAAATTGTATTTATTAGTCAAAAATATTATTCTCCACCATTTTGCTTTGCACTGTGCAGCTGAAGTGGTCAGTGAAGCTGCTGCAGCGAACTGAAGTGCTGCAGAACAGCTACTCATCGCTTGGCTAAGGAACTGAACACGCCTCAGGTGTGACTGAGAATGATCTGATGGAGTGACTAAGGACCGTGCAGGCATGCTATAGGCAGGCACATGATCACACATGGTGTGGCGACAATATTAACAGAGGATTAGGAGCCTAGGGTTATCATTGTCAGCTCATTGCAGGAAGCACAGGGACTATGCTTAAACTGGCAGGATCAACAGCTATTGTATACACACTTATTAAGAATATTTAATAAAACACACATGACAACAGTGTGACAAAAGTGTGTGTTTTCACATAATCATAGCTTACTGCTATCATAGCTTACTACATATTTTGATGAAATATGCATTTAAAAGGCATATGTGCAGATATCCTAAAGATTTGAAAATACATTTCTGAACTAAACACCATTTTTAGTACATGAACTAATAACTGAATCAAATTCTGGGCTGTGCCATTAAAAGGTATATTTAAAAAATATGATGACTAAAGAGTGTTTGCTGTGTACAGGTGAAACTCGAATAATTAGAATATCGTGCAAAGTTCATTTATTTCACTAATGCAACTTAAAAGGTGAAACTAATATATGAGATAGACTCAATACATGCAAAGCAAGATAATTCAAGCCGTGATTTGTCATAATTGTGATGATTATGGCTTACAGCTCATGAAAACCCCAAGAACCCCAAATCCACAACCTCAAAAAAGTAGATTATTACATGCAATCAATAAAACAAGGATTGTACATAGAACAATATCAGACCTCTGAAAAGTACAAGCATGCATATGTACTCAGTACTTGGTTTGGGCCCCTTTTGCAGAACTTACTGCAATTACTTTTGCACGATATTCTAATTATTCGAGTTTCACCTGTATATTGCTAAATCCCGTGAACATGGATTTGAATGTAAGATGTATAACTGCATAGAAAACTAAGGTCTTTGTTTTTTTTTTACATATCATCTAACTTTGCTTTCTGATTAGCATATGAATTGAATCCACTAAAGGAAAACTGTATGCAATGCTGAAAGATAATTACAGACCACACTTCTAATAAGTGATTTAAACTGTATCTAAGTTCACTGTTCACTTTTAGGTAAGACCGTGCTCAAAATGAATAATAAGCAGCCTTATTTGCTGAACTCTTTGATCTTGGATTATTTTTTTTGCTGAACTCTAAATCTCTTCCGTACAGGATCAGAACAGTATAGTTGCATACATTTTTTTATAAAATAATACTGTCATTGAAATTCCCTCCCCACAGATTTTACAGATTTTAGCCTGGCTCTTCAAGAACACGGTTTGGTATAGCAATACCAAGAAGGATGTGAGGGTGTGAGCTATATAAATACCAACCCCAATATCTTTCAGCTTCAGAAAGACTGCTTTAAAATGGGGAGCAAAAATAACATCCTCTCCTAAAACATTAGCTAATCCTGATGAGCACCAGATTTCTAACATGACAATTGGCAAAAACACAATGGGCTAAATAAAGTGACAACACATCAGAGGCTGCATATTTTCCTACTTCTTTCTGTCCAAAACTTTAGATTAAGTGGTCCATTAAAAGATGATTCACTAGGGATGAATTCGTTATGTAAATTGCAGTTTGACCCATGGAGCCTGCAGGCTGTTTTCAACAAGCGCTATATAGATGTGAAAAGCAGCCTATTTCACCTGCTGGCTTAATAAAACAAATAAAAACCTGCAAAATGCTTATATTGAATATTTCATATTTACCCAACTAAAACAAGAATACAAATATTTCATTTTTTAATCCTGACAATAGAAAATAAGTCAAATAAGTACAAAGCCACTATACACTGAGACAATTACATAAACCTTGTGAGTTTCTGAAACACTTGAGTATAACATGACAGGCAGAAGATTAGCACTTTAAGAAGAGGCCATCAATAGCAGCCTCTTTAATCTCTCAGTAGAGGTTTCCTTTAAGAAGTTATTTTTACTTTAGTGTGTAAATATGTCAAAGATAATTTTTTACGCATTTGTAAAACAAAGGTGACATGTTGATAATGTCTGAAATGTTTGTCTTGTTATGAATCAAGTGGTATTATCAGACACTATAGCAGCTGAAAATACTACTTAAAATGACACCTAACTCGGGCAGTATTTGTTACCACTGTTTAATGCATCGGGCCCTGGAGCTGTTAGCCTTGAAAATATAGCGAGGGAAAGGAAGGCTTAACTATACTGCCTGCCACCATTGGACCATTAGTATGGAAATGAGGCATGTGTGTGACAGGTGGCCTTACAACCAACACAATTAACTTTCTCCATTACCCTGCACGCTAACAAAACAGATGCAGCATCAATAAGCAAAAAATCCACAGACACTGAATAAGAATGACAACTTGCACGCCCCTATTATTTCCAAGGAGGTAAAACATAAATCCTACAATTAAATGTGTTAAGTTCCTTTTTTCTTCTTGTTTTTGGATAGTAAACAAGAGATAAATAGCAGGATGTTATCTAGGAAAATATAACAGGCAATCGTATTATTAGGTTGGCAGCTGATTCGCCGGGTACAGCAGTATCAAAGTTGATTATTTTTATAAAACTGTATTAAAATCACTGAATGCATACTGTAAGTCTACTTTATAATTAATATATTGGCACATTCACCTTGTATAATAATATTGTGGGTATATTAGTATTTCTGTTTGTTTTTTAGATCAATTGTCTTTAATATATTATTGTTATAAAGTAAAAGATTTTCTTGGAGAATTGAAGGTTACATTTTTATCTTTACAGGCATCATGTCTGATTTTCATATTCTTGTGACTAAAAAGACCTTGCTGCATATGGAAGTATCAGCGTCGTGAATAAAATATTTGTGCCTCAAAATTAAGCCATCTGCATATGCTTCATATATACACACAACAAGCGCATTGCCAGATGTGTCAACACTCATTGTTAATTAACAAACAGTTCTATTGCTTCTTCAGATCATATACAGTTAGATTTTTCTTTACACTCTCATGCAGGCAATATTATAAAATGACTGGAAGATCAAAAGCTTGCTGCAACTTTGTATAAATCCAAAATAAAGCTGCACAAATGGTTATCCATCCCATTCCCCTGCTGTACATCGTAAAAATCCATGTTCAGTGGATATATTCTGACAGCCATAACTTAATGGAAGATAAGTTTCCCTTGCAAATACTTTTGTAATAATATTAAAATCTGAAAGACTGTAATACAGAACCAATGATATTTAATGTTTTAAAATACTGAGGATTTTGTATGCTAGTGAGGTAGCAAATAATAGAATGTTAATACTGTATATCTAATGCAACAGAAATTTTAAGTGAATTAAAGGGTGGCCCCTTTTTTTTAGAACTGTATATATGAAAACTATTTGATTTAGAGTGATATCCAAATAAAAAACGACACATTGTGTACTTATCATTGCACAGTCCGTATTGTGCTGTATTTAGCATATGTCCTCCTGTATTCTATTTTTTCCAGTAGAGACACTAGGGCTGAATTACTAAATGAGCAAGGCAACATACATTTTTACTTATCTTAGTGAATAAAGTGAAACTAACTAAAAATTTATTTTGCAAAGTATACTAAATTATGTGCAAAGAAAATAAAAACAAAAACAGGAATTTTCCTTGCACATGATTGGATTACTGAAGTCAGCACAGCTTCACCTCATTCGCTGAATTAAAATTAACTGTGCAAAGTGCATATTCTCTTTGCTAAGTGAACAGGCTATACTTCTTTAGTAAATCAACCCCAATAGCTATAATTTTTTTATGCATTCAAGTACCTTTAACTATTAACAAAAATGTATCTTATTTGTGTATCACTCGGCTGTAGATCCGCCAATCATCTCTGAATTGGTGCTGACACAGTCCTTCCTTCTGGAGGGTGGCTACTTTTGTTCCCTATAGTCCCTGTGTCTGTTGCAAAGTCCATCATGTCGCTATCGTGATGGACTACAATCTCATGTTTAGTTTACTAATTTGTATTAAGATTGTAGTCTATCATGGGAGCGAGCTTGGAGCGATGGCTACTTTGCAACACACACAGAGACCATGGTCAACAAAAGTAGCCACCCTCCAGGAGGAAGGACAATGTCAGCACCAATTCAGAGATGATTTGATGATCTACAGCTGAGTGATACACAAATAATGTCCAGTATTGTTAATAGTTAAGGTACTTGAATGCATGTTTAAGATTTAATTTCTGAGTTTAGTGTCACTTTAAGTCTACCTGTTCTGTGCGTAAAGTGGACATGTACAATTATGTACAACCATAGCCACCAGTGCTCCTGATTCTGAATATCATTTACTTCAATGTCTTATTTAGTAGAGGCCAATAATGAGTTAAAAAGTCTCCTGATTTTCTTATTTTACTAATGCTCAGTACACTCATTCAAGGATAGGCAAATATATCTTCTAAGTTCTGACTCATCATTCACAGATAGTTGTCTATCCATCTAAGGCCACTGTTTTCTTTTTGGCCCGCTCCCCACAAGCTAAAGGAACACCCCTTCAATTTTTAGACCCTTTGGCAGAAATCTTCTTACACCTTGCCATAGTCCAGATACATTTTTATAGGGCTTGCTACCAAGCATCTTCTGTATCTGGAGAGTTCTCATCAGATGTTTACAAAGGTTGCCTGCTTAGATATTGCCATGGGGTAATAATATTTGAGCCAAAGTGTCTGAAGGTTCATGGGAGTATACATCTGAAGCAGGAGTGGTGGTTCTTTTAGCTCGGGGGGTAGACAAAATGCATAACTATACTTTCTCTGGAAGTACAGTTGTCTATTTGGGCAATAAATAGTCTGATTGAAACTTAAAGTGACATTAAACCCTCAGATTTTGTAACATAAACCAATACTGTAATGTGTGCCTTACTGTAATCCATGGTTGTTTCCCTTCTCTTTGCTGCTCTTCCTTTTAAATCCTTCTCTCTTCTCATGCTGGGCAGAACTTCTGTTTTGTAGCAGGCTGCCTTGTCTCTGGAATGGATACATGGTGTCTGTGTGTAGGTTTGCAACCTGAGCCAGCACTACAGGAAGAGGCACATTTAGCTGCAAAGGGAAGTTCTCCCCCAGCATGAGAAGAGAGAAGGATTTAAAAGGAAGAGCAGCAAAGAGAAGGGAAACAACCATGGATTACAGTAAGGCACACATTACAGTATTGGTTTATGTTAAAAAATCTGAGGGTTTAATGTCACTTTAAGCAATGTGTAATAGTTTAGTGTCAGGTCAAAGAAAGCACAGAAATTATATTTGTAGAGGAGAGGAAATTAAAAAAAAAAATTCAGTGGCAATCGTCCTAACCTACCTGCATGTTGGTCTAACTGAGCATGTAGCAGTTTATGACAGTTTTAGAAGTTTATTTTATAGAAAAGAAAACCCACTAAATATGTTTTTAATTTTTTATTTAATACAATAGAGACAGTGTTTTTTTAAATCTAGAATGTTACTGTTAAAAAGGGGGATTTTATTTCTACTTTTTTACGTAGCAGTTATCAAAAAGATAAAGGCAGATCAAGTTTGCAACTATTTTTTTATTCCCATAAAAGGCCAAATTTATTTAAGGTTGCAGGTAAAACTGGTTCCCCAATCTACATATGTGAGGGCAACTGAACTCTATTTTACCAGCAGTAGTTTTATCAACATGTGGGTGTTAATGTGTTAACCTGCCTTTCAGGAGGTGCCTCAGGACACAGATCAGCTTACTGGTACTGAGCAATCTTGTTAGAGTTCATTAGCAATGATTTGGAGGTGGGGATCCGTAATGTTACTTTCCCTAACCCAATAGATTAACACCTAGTAAGTGCCTATAAATTAGTCTGAATCACCGTATACTACATAGTGACTAGGGTAAAAGCTGCTTGACTGACAGCTTACTATGCTAAGTGTAAAGTGCGAAGGCAATGGAAATAAAAACATACAAATTACAGGGTTTACTTCAAACATTAAAAGGGGAATTTATCAAAACTGGAGCAGACACAATCTGGAGCAAATGTACATGGCAACCAATCTGAATCTCTCTTTCATTTTGAAATCTTAGCTGAACAAACTAATAGGAGAAGCTGATTGGTTGCTATAGGCAACTGCTCCAGATTCTGTCTGCTCTAGTTTTGATAAATTCCCCTTTTAATGTTTGAAGTAAACCCTGTAATTTGTATGTTTTTATTTCCATTGCCTTCGCACTGGAAATATTTGTAATTAAAATGAACTTAGATTGTACCGTTGCATAGATGCCTTCCATGTCATTATGCATGGATATTCATACTGACATTTCATTTCTCTAGAAGTAGGATTATCCTACATAAATATACTACCATGTTCCTCCAGGAGGTGTGGATACGAGTTACCAATATTTTATAAAAATTAAGATCAGAAAAAAATAGACTGTTATTTTGACACATTTATATTTAGCTGGCATACAATAACCTTGCATGCATTTCATTTTCAAGTTAATATGAAGATTATAAAGGCTATGTTTTCTGAGAGTGTTATGAAGTATAATTAAGGTGACCAACATCTGCCATAACCAGATAATTTAATTATCACTACCTGTACTACCTTCTGTATATCATGCATATCCATTGCACAATTGGAGCACAGAAGACAGTCTAATAAAAATGGTATCTGCTGAGGTTGGGGCCTTGGAAGTCTTATAAACATCCCAATGATCCTTTTGATTCTTTCTGTTTTGATAGGATAGGACAACAACCAGCTTTTGACTAAGGATAACTATATGAATTATTTATATGCATGTATCATATTAAGTGACTCCTTATATGTCAAGATATACATCCCTGACTTGCTCTAGATTTGTACTTCAGCCTTTCTGAAGTTATTGTGTAACTAACATTATTTCTTTTACATTGTAAACTCTTGTGGCAGAAAACCTAAAGTGCCATCAACCTTTAACTATTTTTTACTCATATTCTTTGTTCTTTTTTTTTTTTAAATGTTTGTAATTCCTCATTTTCTAGTGGGTCCCCACAGCGGTCTCCCCGGCTGCTGTGGAGGCACGCGTGCTTGTGTGCTCCCGACCGTGCCCCGCAGTAGCTGTGTGAGTCCAATTACACCCACAGCCCTGCGGCAGGCCACACCCCTCTTCTCCACCCAATAGATTGATTGACGGCAGAATGAACCTATGGCTCCCCTGCCATCAGTAACCTCGCCTGCAATCAGGAAGTTTGGGAACAGAGGATCGCTTCGGGAACCGGCGTCAGTGACAGAGGTAAGTGTGGGGGGGACAGGGGACACGGAAGGGTACTGGGCATATTTTACCTTAATGCAGAGAATGCATTAAGGTAGAAACTGCCCTGCCTTTAGTGCTACTTTAAATCTTCTTAATTGTGGTAAATATTCTTTTAAGCAATTGTAAAAAGTGACACATGTGGGGTTTTTTGTAGAGTATACACTGTGTGCACAATTATTAGGCAAGTGAGTATTTTGACCAAATCACCATTTTTATGCATATTGTCCAACTCCAAGCTGTATAAACTTGAAGGCTTATTGGATTTAAGCATATCAGCTGATATGTATTTGAGTAATGAGGGAGGGTGTGGCCTTAGGAGACCAACACCCTATATCAAGCTCTGCATAATAATTAGGCAGTTTCTTTTCCTCAGGCAAAATGGGCCAAAAAAGAGATTTCACTCAGTCTGAAAAGTCAAAAATTTGAAAAAGTCTTTAAGAGGGATGCAGCACTCTTGAAATAGCTAAGATATTGGGGCGTGATCACAGAAGCATCGAACATTTTGTTCCAAATAGTTAACAGGGTAGCAAGAAACATGTTGAGAAAGAAAGACGCAAATTAACTGCCAAAGATTTGAGAAGAATCAAACATGAAGCTACCAGGAACCCATTATCCTCCAGTGCTGTCATATTCCAGAACTGCAACCTACCTGGAGTGCCCAGAAATACAATGTGTTCAGTGCTCAGAGTCATGGCCAAGATAAGAGAGGCTGAAACCCAAACACAACTGAACAAGACACATAAGTTGAAACGTCAAGACTGGGCCAAGAAATATCTGAAGGCAGATTTCTCAAAGGTTTTATGGAGTAACGGGCACAGAGCTCCACTTCGACGCCAGCAAGGTGGAGGTCCGGTACTGGTGGGCTGGTATTAATAAAGATGAGCTAGTTGGACCTTTTCGGGTTGAAGATGGACTCTAAATCAACTCCCAAACCTACTGCCAGTTTTTAGAAGACACTTTCTTTAAGCAGTGGTACAGGAAAAAGTCAGCATCTTTCAAGAAGACCATGATATTTATGCAGGACACTGCTCCATCGCATGCATCGCAGTACTCCACTGCGTGACTAGCCAGTTAAAGCCTTAAAGTGACATTAAACCCTCAGATTTTTTAACATAAACCAATACTGTAATGTGTGCCTTACTGTAATCCATGGTTGTTTCCCTTCTCTTTGCTGCTCTTCCTTTTAAATCCTCATGTCTTCTCATGCTTGGGGAGAACTTCCCTTTTCAGCTCAGGGCCTCTTCCTGTAGTGCTGGCTCAGGTTACAAGCCTATACAAACGTATACACAGACACCGTGTATCCATTCCTGAGACAAGGCAGTCTGCTGCAAAACAGAAGTTCTGCAGAGCATGAGAACAGATACAGATTTAAAAGGAAGAGCAGCAAAGAGAAGGGAAACAACCATGGATTACAGTAAGGCACACATTACAGTATTGTTTTATGTTAAAAAATCTGAGGGTTTAATGTCACTTTAAGGATGAAAGAATAATGACATGTCCCCCTTCCTCACCTGACCTAAACCCTATACAGAACTTGTGGGCCCTTCTTAAACTGGATATTTACGGTGAAGGAAAACAGTACACCTCTCTGAACAGTGTCTGGGAGGCTGTGGTTGCTGCTGCACAAAAAGTTGATCGTTAACAGATGAAGAAACTGACAGACTCCATGGATGGAAGGCTTATGACTGTTATTTAAAAAAAGGGTCACTATATTGGTCACTGATTTTTGTTTTTGAAAATGTCAGAAATGTTTATTTGTTTGTTAATTATTCTTACTTTAACAGATGAAAATAAACAAGTGAGATGGGAAAATTTTTGTTTTCCATTTAGTTGCATAATAATTCTGCACACTAATATTAACATTGCCTGGCTTGGTACAAAATAGTTAATAAGATTTCTATAATATATTTTTACATTTTCTTCTAAAACAGCAGTGGCAGTTTTTATTTTCCCATATTTATCATTATAACAGTGCGTTTGGTTTAAAGATAACCGCAGAATTCTCATTAGGAATTGGACTGTATTGTAACCAGTTGTTGTAAAATCAACTAGGTTGATCAGTACAATTAAACAGAACAATAAGCAAATACATGAAACCAATGGTGGTAAAGTACTTGCATATTACTAGTGTTATCTATTGTAACAGAGCTTGTTACACTTGTAGGAATAGTAAAGAGGATGAAAGTCAAACAAACAGACCAGAACTTTCTGTTGTATCTCTGTAACACTTGTCATGTCATTGTCGTTTTACTGCTGCCATAAAAACCTCCCCTTTTAGTGAATGTGATGGCATTATTGCAATAGTCCTGACAATAGAGACATTTCACCGTTGTAAAGAAGTTTAATGATTAAGAAGACCAGCCATTACTCCCGGACACACAAACAAAAAGGAATTCCTGCACAACCATGAAGCCATCCAGGTTCAAAATGTTTCTTTGTCCACAAAGAGAACGTAACATAAGCATCTGGATTTTTTGCCCATACCTCCCACCAAGTGTAGGTTAATTTATAAATCACCCTTGGGGTCTTACTGAGTTATCAGACAGCTTAACTTTTCAATTGTCAAACCAATGCATGGAACAGAGAATAAATGATGTTCCAAAGGACATTAAAGAGTGGCTAGAAAAGAGAACTCCAGAGATGTTTCATAAAAGAAGTAAAGGTGGATTATTGTTGTTTAATTGAATCCAGTGTTTGTGCTGTATCCCACCCAAGCGTGAGATGCAGCACAAACATTAACTATTCACCTTTACTTCTTTTGAACTTTGTAAGTGCCCTGCAGATGGCAACTATCACCGTACATAGACTTTCTAATTGTTAGCTCGGGTATTAGTAATATTTAACTGCTGCCATTAGCTGGGTTAAAGGAAACCTGTCTCAAGTCTGGCCAATTCAAATTTGGCTTATAATAAAAAATGTATAGGCAGAAATTAGCTATAGTAAAAACTGCATGTCAAAATCACCAGTAGACCCAGTAGATCTATCGGTAGTATAGAGTCTGAGTTAAAGGTTCCTCTTGATCCGAACTTAATGTGTTGGGTTTCTATACTAAAGGAATAGAGAATGTTCACTTTGCAAAGTAAGTTGTGTGCACTTCAGTCATCTGATCATGTATAAAACATTTTTTTTAATTCCCCAGTGCTTGACTAGGTATTCCAGGTGCAAATAGATTCTCCTTTTTGGCTAAACTTAGGGGGTTATTTCAGAAAGCTGCCGAAGACAGCCAAGTGAATAACCCAGCCGAAGTGAAGTGATTTCAGCCGTACATCAACTAAAATCAGCCGTACATTGGCTGCCTTCGGCTGAGTGCATCTGTATCGGCTGAGCTGCAGCTCCAGCAGCTCACTCGCTGCCATTCGCCCCTATTCACATACGGGCCGAACGACAGTGAGTGAATAGCCGAATGCCGACGATCGCCATTCAGCACGGCTATTCTGCTAGGTACCTCTGAGGTACAGAGAAGAATAGAAAGAAGGGAAAAGAAAGGAAAACAATTAAAATAAATAAAAGTTGCATTTTTTTTTAAAAAAGATAAAAAATAGGAAAAAAAAAGATAAGAAAAAAAAACCAAAAACTATTGGGCAGAGCTAGCAGTGACAGCTAGCTCCACCCAACTGTTTCCTATTGGTCGGTACCTGCCAGAGTCTTCTAGCAGGTCCCAGGACGTCACGGCCGGCTCTGCCCAGTTGTTATTGTTTAATGACAGATCAGCGTCCCCAGGTAATTTGGGGACACTGATCTGTCATTACAACTGGGCGGAGCAAGCTGTGAGATCACGGCCGGCTCTGCCAGTTGTTATTCATTGCCTGGGACCTACTGCAGTACATATCTACTATAAATGCACATTTCCAAATTCCTGTTGATCTGTCCAAAATAGTCTTAGCTCCTAGTAGTTTAACAACAAACATCTTTTTTTTGGCCAGAGTGGTGTCAGCCCTGCCCAGCTGCCTAAACTACTCAAACCTAGCCCCTATTTTATTCTCCATAACATAGAGATTAATCATTCTGTAGTCTCAGGATAACAACTGGGAGGCCTAATTAGACTCATTGAGATAACACAGGAAGTATGCACAAGACACAGGACAGCTATGAATTTCGGACAAAATTAAAAGGTTTTTTTTTTGGAACTTAATTAAATTGGAATTAAAATTAATATAACAAAACACATTCGGTGGTATATTTAACAGACCATACGGGAGTTAATAAAAGAAGTTAATTGTTTCTGTTTACATACACTTTAAACTTTGTAAAACTGCTGACTGTATTTTTGTCTGGACTGTCCAGTCTGGACTGGACACATGCTTCTTTGGAAGGCATATAATGGCAGCCACTTCTCCCTGTGACTGCTCATCTCATTCCAGCACCTGCATCATTGGATATGCATGCCCTGGTATTAAGAGGAGGAGGAGCTGCTTACACAAAGGACTTTAGGCACTTGGCTGTTAAACAGCAAAGATCAATAGCCTCCTGCTGATAATAAAAATGACGGGGCTCAGAGGGGAGGACCCAGAGGTTGGGCATATAGGCACTCAAAGATGGGCTAATTATAGGTAGCATAGGTACAAAGAGCAACAGAGAGTAGAGCTAGTCATATACAGTAATGTTAGAATTACTGTTAGCAAGGCCAATTCACAGGAATCCGCTGAAATTCTTACAGTGCAGGGCACTGCCAGTGCAAGTAGAGTTGATTACTAAATTGACATTTTCAGGTGAACATTAAAGTAATTGCTCAAGTACATAGGCAGGCACTGGCTATCAGAATACAATAGCCACAGCAGGCAATTCCTCCATGTGCACTGATTATCATGGATGGAAATCTGTTACATTTATTTTGCCCTAATAGTGTATGACCAATTTAAGAGGACTTGAGTGAAAAAAAAATGTTTTAAATAGAAAGAGAGTGGACATGCAGTAAGGAGAGGTTGTGGCATGAACACTGAGTAGTACAGACAGAATTCAAAAAGAAAAACTGAGAAACAAACTGAGATTGTTACAATAATTATTGATCAGGTGCTCATCGATTCTTCCTTGGTTGTTCCAGAGAGCTTTTTTATTTAGCACATAATAACATTGTTAATAACATGTTATTCTATGAAATACTTACACCCTAGAGTTAAAGAACTCCAGGAAAACTTGCATTAACCCATGCAGTGGGGCTACCCAAGCACTGCAAGGGTTAAGTGCTAATTTTTGCCTAGATGCTAAAATAACAAAGTTATACTCACCCAAAGCTCCAAGCTGGCCGACTGCCATAGAGCTCCCGCCAGCCTGTCTCCTCCGCTGCAGCATTGGAATTTTCCTCACCGTCCTTATGTCTATACACGGTGTATATACGTGATGTTTTACGGGCCCTTAGACCACTGTAGAGGAGGGGGACAGAGGCTAGAAGGACCGGTCTAAGAACAAGCCAGCTCGGAGCATCTGGTGAGTATAACCTTTACTTAGCCCTACTTGCAGTTAATAAAAATGTTCCTGTAGTTCTTCTTTAATACTGCTTTTCTGAAAAAGATTGTTGGCTTTTTTTAAGGAAAAATTCTAAAACTAAGAAAACCAATCAGAATCCATTTTCTACAGACAGGACTTCAGCAAAGGGAATTCTGAAGAGTTGCCATGGGTCACCTTATATAAGAATTGGCAGTTAGGAATAAAAACTAAAATGAATCCAAGATATGGCTTCATATAGGATCATTGCATGCATTTTCTATTGCATGTTACCAGAAATAAGTCACAGCAGAACAATCCTAATAAAAACATGAAATGGCATGAAAAGTAATAGAAGATAAGATGAGGTCAATCTTTTTCATTGTGTTTTAGATAGCCTTGACTTAATATGTTTGGAATTAGTTTGTGATGCTGCAGTGCCCTATTTAAACATCACAAGCCCAGAGCACTTGTGATGTTTTAATAGAGCACTGCAGCTTCATAAGCGGCATTACCTTCCTGGCTGCCTTACCTAGTACCTTGACATGTGCCTTGCCTCTGACTGTTCCTCTTTGCTTAACCCTTGCGTGGAAAACAGATATGTTACTGATTTCCGCTTGCCCAGAACATTGCTTGGATGAAAATCTCTGCCCTGCCTGCTGCCAACCCTGACCTCTGCAAGCTTGGCTTTCAGACAGTCACTAGTCCTAGTCACTCCTAGTTACTCCTAGTCACTAGTCCTAGTCACTCCTTGTACCTACCTTAAGCTATTCTGCATCCTGAAGCCATCTGAAACTGTATGGGAATTTTTTTTCTGAGGTTGCTGGGGAGCATCCTTAAAGTCCTGGGGACATCCAAGTACCGATGGGCATACTGGCCTTAAAGGGAAAAGATGGCTGCTATAGGTGAAACTGCAGGAAAGCCTTACTATTGTCATAGAACAGGACGTGAAGCGTTAAACCTTACACCATGGATGAGCATCTTCGAAATACTTAGGGGTTATTTTTCAACTAACTCCTAAGTGGGTGATTATTAATGTTATTTTTAGGATAGATGTTATGATTAAAGAAAACTGTGAAGCATATACTAGACATGTGCGATTCGTTTCGTTCCGAATTGAAATTCGGACGAATTTTCGTAAATTCGGACATTCGGATGTATCCGAATTCCGAATTACAGACATAACGAATGCAAACGAATCCGAATTTCCATTTCCGAAATTCGGTAGCGTTCGCACGAACGTTCGTTTCGTTTTCTGTTCGTATTCGTTTCTTATTCGTTTCGTTCGTTGGAGCAAAGTGACATTAGAGAAGGAGAAAAATATTTTTTCCCCCTCAAATGTCACTTTTGCTGGAAACGAATAAGAAACGAATAAGAAACGAATAAGAACAGAAAACGAAACGAACGTTCGTGCGAACGCTACCGAATTTCGTCCGAATCCGAATTCCGAATCCGAATTGACTTTCACACCCGAATCCCGAAAAACGAAATAACACAAATCCGAATTTAAAACGAAACGAAACAAAACTAATTTTTTGGCAGTGCACATGTCTAGCATATACTGCATACTTGGGCAGCAGCCACTTGCAAGAGCATTTTACACTGAAGAGAGATATGTTTGGATATAGTTGAAGCTATGATTTTTTAATATTATTGGAATTAGCTCAGTTGGGTATTACATTAAACACAAATGCTCAAATTAAAAATGCTTTTATAAATGAAATATATTAAGGTAAATAAGATTATGCCCATAAGAAATCGGGGGTATACTGAGTTTACACACCCTGCAATAAAATAAAGAGTGCCAAATTCGTGAGAGGGCATCAAGGGCAGCAGAAGTATGCATGTATCATATACATTCAATGCATAGTTTTTTTTTGGTACATGTAGATGATCCCCTCATTGTAAAAAAAAAGTTACTATCGTTCATCGCTTATAAACATCCTGATGCAAAGACACCAAACCTTTATTGAATCTCACTTTAGCCAGTCTTACTGAGACTTAAAGATTTAGACCTTTTAATATATGGACAGAGGAACAGCTAACTTCAAAGCAAGCTCATGAATCCAGATCCCAATTCTTATTGCACTGAATAGAAAACTGAGTTTAATGTTTATATACAGGCTTAAGCCCCTGCTGGGTATTGTACATTCGAAAGGCTATGAGATTATTCATTCATATCTAGTGTTTACATGTAAGCATTAGTATTGTAATGCTGCATTATTACTTATTTTGCAGCGTTTACAATTTTAATATTTGGCTGACTGTTATTATGCTTTTTTGGTTAAAAGTATATCAATGGCTTTTTGTGAGAAAAAGAAAAGAAACTCAAGTATGTGTGAATCACTAAGGGGACTATTCGCTCCCGGCCGCCCAGGAGAGAAACACTGCTTTTTCTTTATTCTGACATGGAGCCGTGTCAGAATAGAAAAAAAAAATTAATTTGCCCAAAGGATTGCATTGCTAGATTCCTATTGGCTATTTCAATTTGCAATAGCCAATAGTAAACTAGCATTGCATTCCTATGGGCATCAGCAGAGGGCGGGTGCAATGCTAGTTTACTATTGGCTATTGCAAATTGAAATAGCCAATAGGAATCAAGCAATGCATTCCTATGGGCAAACATTTTTATTTAATTTTTTCTATTCTGACACGGCTCCGTGTCAGAATAAAGAAAAAAAAAGAATCAGCAGTGTTTCTCTCCTTGGCGGCCAGGAGAGGGAGTTTGCTGTCTGGAGATCAGTGTCCCTGGTTAGCTGGTAACCAGGGACACTGATCTCTGCAAGTGACCGGAGCCAGCCGGCTGGCTTTGCCCAGCTGTCAGAACCAGGCTTCGGCTTTCAGCGCGGCTCAGCCGAGCCAAGGCATATGCGTTCGGCTTGACTGAGCCACTTGGCTAAGTTCGGGAGCTGTACGGGCTATTGTGAATAGCCCGTACAGCAGCCCTTCAGTTCTACTGAACCGAAGGGGTAGCCGCAGCTAGCCGAAGGATCGGCCGAAGCTACGGCTAGATCCTTTGGCTGCTTCGTGAATAGACCCCTAAATGTCTTATAAGCTTTGGCATATATTGCAAATTCAGAAGTGATTTCAAATATTTCTTCATTTTTACATTAAGTTTTAATTAGAATAATACCTGGTGATTTTGCCATGAATGCTTTGTTCAGGCACCTCCTAGTTTAGGATGTGATCATGTTTTATGGACTTTCCATGGATACTACAACACACTTTCAGCCCACATTATGATCCACTCTTCTCACCACCAGGAAACCCGCCCTGACAAATGACATGAAGCCATTGCTGGAGTGCCTGCATGTAGCAAAAATGCTGCAGAAGATCAACAGTGCTGAGATGCAACAAAGGAAGAAAAATGGCAAGAACAAATACTTTATTAAAAAAGTGCAAGTTATACGATACAAACTAAATAGCATTCACAAAGGATTTACAACTACGTTAAACAGTGATACCATCTATTTCATTTGTAATCAAATGTACTGTACAGTATACTTTTTGTTATTCTATATACCGTTAAGCAGCCCAGGATGAACTTTGTACTGGGTTTGCGCCACCACATTGGTAAACTTAAAAAAAAAACTCATTTATATCCCAAATTCGACTTGGGAGGAGGGGTTATAAAGATTGAAATGTACATTACAGCTCCTCCAACATGTATTCACACAGGAATTAAATCAATGGAAACCTGTACTTAAAGAACATTGGGGCTTCCCTTTCTAACGTAACACTGAGAACAGTGGTTGCATTGTTTGGCAATGCAATGGCATCAATACTTTCTAAGTCACTTATCTAAAAACAAGCATTCAGATCAGGAGTTTTTACTTTCTAAGGGCCTGTGTTTATTGGTTATTGCTTGTGTCAGGTGAATTTTTAATTCTCATACAAATTTATGAAAATGTAAGACCCGCTTGAAGTAGGTCACATGCAGGTCAAAAGGAATTCCTATGCAGGTTGAATGCACCTATCAATGAATTCCGAATGATCCAAAAGTCCAAAGCCCCTCGACACATGCCTTTATCTGTTTGACTCTTCAAGGCCAGTGACTCAAAGTATCCCAGATGACCTGTCATCTAATAGTATTAGAAGCATGTCAGCAACCGTTTCATATTACGCTTCCTTTAAAATTCTAAAGGATGTTCTATGGATGTGAATTGTACAAATCAACCATCTGTCCAGATCATATCAGAGAACAGTATAAACAATATATTAATCAAATATTTATGTATATTTCTTTTCATGCTCCTTATAAGAATAAGAAAAGGAAGATCAGGACTAAGAGTTAGAAGGATCTCTACCATCAAATTACTGTGTAATGTAATATAATTTGTAAGTCATAGTACGTGATTTGGATTGATATATGTGGAGTACTGCTTTCATCACAACTCAAAGTTACCTTATGTTTCTATGAAAAATCCAGAGCTGGAACAGGTGGACTGTGGGCTGTGTAGCACATCGTTTCAGCAGCTGTTCTAAGCAGCTCCTGCAGTATGGCATGTATCGATGGCAGTGCCAACTGCTGACCTAACCATAGTGTGGGCTTGCTTATGAATAAATGTATAAATATACATCAACCTCTAACTCACTCGGTTCTTTATTTGCTACGTTTAGCTGTTAAATGGTCAATTTTTATTTGTTCATCAAGAAAATAATATAGAATGAGCAAAATGGAAATCTTCCGTTTGAGTTGCATGATGTATTCCGTGTAAACACTTTTGACCACTGGCAAAATAGTAATGCCATGCATGATCGTTTTCCTTTTACAAGGCCAATTCTTGTTCCCATTTGGATGCAACAGTTTTATAGAAACACAAATTAACTTACATTAAAGCAAAACTAGATTTCTGCCCATTCATTTAGCTTTTTTAATTGGGCATCAGCAATTTCCAAAGAACAGGCAAAATATATTGATATTAATTATTGCTTTTATGTTACTTTTTGATGTGTTATACTAAAGCAATGTTCCAGCTGCTATTCCTAATGAACTTCGTGATCAAATGAGATCTTGCTAATTAGTAAGTTAATGAGGACAAGTTCATATAAATGTTTAAGTCACTAATTTTAAGTTTCAAAGAAATCTTTAAATGGAGTAACATCAGACGTTTTGCCTAAAACAGCATTTTGCAGGATTCTTTGAATCAAGTTGCACAAGAAGCGACAAGTCAGTGACAGAGCCAGAAGAGTAAACATGAAATATGTGGGTTTTTTTAAATTGGCACAGCATGTTAAGGTCAAGGTGAATCTGGCATACAGTACGTGAGATAAGATCACAGTTTTGTAGAGCAGATAGAGACAATGCAAAAATAACTTTGACTTTTTACATATATTTGCCATTGGCACAAAAACAGCAATGAGAAAGTCAGCTATTTTGGAAAATGTTTTTAGGTGTTTACACTTTTGCAGAGAGCAGCCAATTAGATGCATAAAAGATGCACTCAGAATGATTGGAGTCAGAATGCTGAATACTACTCTGTGCCTGAAGCTGCAGACAACTGCCTAAACCTAATGCTTGAAATGTGAAAGTATTAGTACATGGTAATATTAATTTGGACACCGTCAGACTTGGCAGGAACATTCCATTGAATTACTGAACTGTTACAATTTTAAGCAAATGATTCTCTTTAATGAATTACATTAACCACTAAATTGCCCTGAAAAGTCATAAAGTGTTATAGAAAAAAACAATCATTAGTAAACAAGATCAAGTTTTATTTATGAGGCTTTTTGTATGTATGTTCAGTGGTTAGTTTTACAGTGCAGGCTATAAAAATCTTTTTTTTTTTTCTTTTTGCGAGTTGTACAGTAGGGGTCACTGTTGGATAGGTGACACTGATGTCACTGTGCAAGTATATACTGTATTTAAGCGAATAATTAAAAATCTGCTCTGCCAGCAGCCATTCTGTACAATGGGTTTGCTATGTTTTCTGTTAATCAATTAAAAAATGAACTGATCAGAGCATGGATATTTGATATCATTCCTCATTGTGGTACTAAACCGCATCTCTATGAGATTTATTTATTCTATAACTTTTTCTATAAGTTTTCTCTAATTAAACACGTTAATGATATTTGTAATAACAGTCACAGTACACTCCTTTGCAATCCTGAACCCCCTTTACCCCCACCAAAACCACCTGCCTAGTGCTGAAGAGTACAAGGGAGGGTAATATTAATAAAGGGGACAAAAGGCCAGCATACTTTTGTCCCTATTGTTACATTGGCCCGATATATTTTGGGTAAGTGCACACGCTATTAAAAAAATAAATTTTAAAATTGTACATTTAAAGAGTGAAAAAAACTGTGAAAATGTAGACTGCTGGGCTTACTAGAATTCATAGATATCTTTATGTATCTCTATTATACCTAAATTAGTTTGATCCATGTCAGATCTCAAACTGGGCAGAGTAACTAAATCAAATTAAAGAATATTTATCATATACATTAATGTACACAAATAAATAGAATAAATACAAACATATGTTTTAAAATATATTTTTTTTAAACCATAATAAATTATATTAAGATAAACATTATAAAACATGCCTTTTGTGTCTAATATGCCTTAGATTGTAGGCTCATGTGGCATGTGTCATATCTGTATTTTGTACTTGTTTTGTCTGGAGTCTGCATATGCTTCATACTACATCTATGCTTCATATTATTTTTGTTCTTTTTAATAAAGGATAACAAAAACAATAATAGTAATAATAATAATAATAATAATAATAATAAATGTATACTAGCTAACTGTACACAATAGTTTTCCTGTAAAATAACTTAATTGGGGCTGGTGTATTAAAACTATAGGGAAGATTTGAAAATTCAAGCTGTTGCCCATAACAAACAATCAAATTCCATGTTTCATTTTTACGGTGATTAAAAGATGCCGTTTGATTGGTTCAAATAAGCAACAGCTCCATTTGTCCTTCAATTTTCATATATTTTTTTTAGCATCCCTGTTAATAAGTCCTGTATGCTGTTAAATGTTCCTTATATACTGTACCAAATGTTAACATGCAGTCACTCAACTTTTCTTTTGAAACTTAAGCCGCTACTTCCAATTGGTTCATTTTTCATAAATGTAGTTTGGCTTAAAGTAAAATGAAACCTTAATTATTATTTTCTTCTAGAAAGCAGTAGATATATGCAAAAACATTTTTAAAAAATCAAAAAAGTTACCAAATAGGTAAAAACATACCTGTGTTTTCGCCGCTCACGCCCGTCTGAAGATCTGAAGATTCCAGAGCGGCCGTGAAGGATCACAGGGCGAGCACATGCGGAGTAGAGATCTTTGGCCAGGAGAAGAGGAGAGACACAGTGTAAGTCAATGCATGCAGCCGACAGCGTGCATGCGGACAGACACTGTGGGACACAGAAGACACAGCAGTCAGCGCTGGATCAGAGTACGGCACCAGTGCTGGAGGGACTCCTGAAAACTATTGGAAAGAAGAAGATGATTGGACCAAGAGGCATCATTTAAGGTAAATCCTTAAGGCAGGGATAAGATTTGAATTCGCCGGTACCATGGGTTCAAGGAAAATTCAGAGGGTTCAAAATCTGCAGTCCTGGTAAATTTATGTGCAGATTTACTCAAGAGCATTTTTTAAAACCAAAATGCACTGCATGGCATTTGAACTTTGGCCACCAGGCTTAGAAGGGCCAATAAGGGGGCTTCTAGTTAAGCCAGCCCACTCACTATAAAAGCCAAAGCAGCCATAGTGTTAGTGAATCAAAAGAGAGCTGTTGCAGGAAAGCATAGGAAGAGCTGCTAACTGCACAGGGAGAGATTAGGGTCAGTTAGTAAACTGTACTTTAATGCTGCTAGTATTTTTTGGTTTCAGGGGTGGTATTTTGTGGTTTTTGTTTATTTTTAGTTTTTTTTCTATTTTCATATGATCTTATTTTTTAAAGTTACAGTTTTTAAAGTTTTCTTTTAAGTTTGGGTCGCCCAAAGAAGAGCATTAACTTGTTACCATCTTTTCCTGGAGCTACCTTTTTACATCACTTGAAAGGAAAAAAGCTTAATGCAAGAACAGTGTGCGCCTAAACCACCTCACATAATATCACTCATATTCAGTACATCCCTCCAAACCCATAGATAAAATAAAAAGTTAGGTATGCACCAGTTAGGACTATCTAATTAAAACTGGCCTCCTGTTTGCGCTGCAGTATCTTATTTTTTGCAGTCTGTGCTCTTTATTTGTAGTAAATTTAGGCCTGGCCTTGCTCATTAAAACTGTCCTGCAAACGGGCAATTTTACACAGTCTCTTGTAAATTTAGGCTTAGCCTAACTATTTAAAATTGTCTTGCTAAGTGCTAATTTTACACTGCTGTGTCATCTGTGGTCTCTTAATTAATGTACTTTTTTCTCTAGTACATGATGGCAAATTCTCCCTCATTAAAAATGTCCTGCTGCTGGTCAGTTTTTATTTCAGTTTTAAAACTGAAATAATCAGATTGGAGTGCTGCTGTACATAAGTCAAGCTAATTGAAAAGGAAAAAACAATTCCAATTTTGTAACACCACGCACAGCTTTAGGGCATCCCCCACACATGCTTATTTAAAGGATTTGTGTATTTTAATTGTTGGCCTCAGGGCCGTCTTTAACGCAGGGCAAAAGGGGCTGTTGCCTCGGGCCCAGTCATTGCTGTGGGGCCCAAAGCAGCTGCCCCTTGAGCCTGCTAAAGATACACACGCAGCACCGGCATTGCATAGTGTTGCTCCGCTCCTGCTGTATGCTGAGTAGCGTGACCGCATGATGTCTCATGCGGGGTCACGTCCCCTCTGATGTCTCCTCCTATCTGCTCTGCAGGACGAGGATGTTGCAGGAGGCAGGGGCATGATGGGGGCATGGCGTTACTGTTAGGGGCACGAGGGGGGCCCAAGAAAATGTTTGCCCAGGGTCCAATCAATATTAAAGATGGCCCTGGTTGCCCTCAAAGCCTAATTAAAAGATACTCTCCTCCGTACGGGATTTTTGCAAAAAATGTACTGCATTAGTTCCCAAATGCAAGTGTCCAAATTATCATGGCTTGTTTGACAGCAGTTTGCCTATTAGCCCTAAAAATGGCCATAATTCAACAAGATTTATCCTCCGTAGACTTCAGTGGGATTTGCCTCAAAGTTTTGATGTGCCAAACTTTAAACAAGGTTCGCTAAACCCTTCATGAATTAAACCTGGGCAGATTCACCCATCACTAACAGCTGTAAATGGCCTGGTTCACAACACTAACAGGGTTATTCCCAAAAAGGTGAAGAGTTAGGAGAAGGCAGGAGAAGTGAACAATCTAGGACAACATAACTGATTTGGAAATATTCTCCAATTCAGCTCACTTTCCACTTCAGCTATGTTCTCCTAGATTGTTCCCTTCTCCTGCCTTCTCCAAACTCTTCACCCTTTTGGGAATAACCCTGTCAGAGTTTACGTGCCCACAGTGATGTATCTAGCAAATCTGGCACACAGGGTTGATTTTTTTTTTAACACCCCCAACTACATTAAAAATATTTTCAGCAATAATTGTAAAATTAAACATCATCTGTGCTGGGGTTGGGAGCAAAATTGGCAGGTAGAGGAAGGAAAGCAGCAGTCGTAACTTTGTGCAGATAGTACATACTGAACTTTTCATGAATTCAGTATGTACTATCTGCACAAAGTTACGACTGATATGATATGGCTGATATGATTATCAATCTGCCTGATATGCAGGAGCTGATAGGCCCTAACTCCTGCATAGTTTCTAACTTGTGAAAATAGTTAAGGATGCATTCAAGTAAAAGAGAAAAATGTGGCCTGCAAAACCCTTGGAGACATGGCCAGTGAAGTGGGTATTGATTTATGGTGTATGGTTTTTAGTTTGGGATTAAAAAACCCCCCCAGCACTGGTTATAAGTTGCATGCTGTAATACCTTCCTCCCCCCAGAGATGGTCATCAGAGGCAAGCTTAGGCTGTAATAAGACCCCCACATTCGTGGTCAATGACAGGCTTAAGCTATAATAAGAACCCTCCAGCATTGGTGTTTAGGGGCATGCTTACTAAAGCAGATGCTCCTCTGCTGCTACCTCTACTTGTCCTGGATCATGGCTTTCACTGCCAGGAAAAGGAATGCAGAAAGCTTTCCATGACCTAGCACACTCCATCATGTCACAAGTGACCTAACCAGTCCCCGTCCCCCCCCCCCCCCCACGCGGAAC
>NW_017307208.1:389488-408118 GCF_000935625.1 Nanorana parkeri
GCGACCTAACCCTCCCCCGCCCCCCCCCCCCCCTACAGGTGCACAATTGCAGTTGCATATTTTATTTAACTCAGTCCACCAGGGGAGCTCTCAACTTACAGCATGATCATCTTTCACCTGCTGTCCTCCGGTTCTCCAGGCGCCTGTCTGCCGCCTCTTCCCTCTTCCACTGCTTGTTACAAGGGATGCGTCCTGGAACACTAGGGGCTGCCCGGGACCACTGGGCCCTCCCAGGCCTTGGGCCCTGATGCTGGCGCACCGGCTGCACTGGCGGTAGATCCGCCCCTGACTCAGTCCTACTTTTTAACAGTAGTTAATGTCATGATGCATTAATTTTGTTTATTAATTATACAGGCATTCTGTAAAATGCTCATTTAATTCTGGATGAATATTGAATATTGTAGACTACTGTCTTGACAAACAAGTTAGACCAGCCTGCGTATAATGATAATTTTCAATACCACTGATTAGTACATTTTACACAGTATTACAGTCACTTCAGGGTACAGGAGAATTATAGACGGAAATATGAAATTAAAGTGTATGTGCTCTTATTGTACCCTTGTAAACTGTGATACTCTGAAAACATAAGTGTTTTGCTACCTTGTTGCACTCATTCAGCATGCAGTGCAGAGTACTGGGAGGATGGGGCTTTGTGAATGTTAGGAAACCTTGAGACCTACAGTTTGCCATGGGGTGATGTAATATCAGACATTGTTCCTTAGTATTTACGGGAGACTGGTAGAGAAATAATAAAGAAACCAGGCCATTAGCAGGAGGCCTGCTGCGGTCTCACCACTAAAAGCCGCAAGCAGCTGAATTTCCCAGCATTTGGAGATGCTGTCTGTGTTCTACAGGTCTGCTTATGTGTGCCGGAGCTGTTTGAGGGGGAGTTTGCCTGCTGGGTGGGTTTCCTTTCCTTCCAACTGCTCAGGGGAGGTGAGAGGGCTCCATCAGGTCTCCCCCTTGATTCCCCCATCATACAATAGATTATCCAGCAGGTCCCTCTGCCAGGGAGCTTTACCCTCTCCCATCTCTCATACTGAGACATTTTTCCACATTTCCAGGATTATGACCACTTTCACTTAGATCTATGTGTGTTGCATCCACATACAAAGAAGCACTTGGGGACAGGATTAGTAGGATTAGAAGAGATTCACATATGTCCAGTTCAAGCAATTGGTATTCAAAGCTTTACACTTTCAAATGCCACCAAGAGAGAGAAAAGGGCTTGAGCGCTCACTTTGCATTTCAGCACCCTCATGAGGAGGCCTGTATGCTTTATTTATATTAGGTTCTAAAGCTGTGGTAACTGAAGATAAACAAAGTCTTCTATCTGTTTAATCCGTTGTGATTCAGAGGCTCAGGTCTACATAGCAGCGGAGCTTCAGCACTTCATAAGAAGAGAAAACAAAACATTTATTTAAATGACATAGGAACAGAGAAACACAGGACAGTTAGCTACTGAACATCACACGTAAACCTAAAAGGGATGTTTTCCTGTCATCATTGCAATACTCCATCAGCAATGCAGACTTGAACTTTAGATAGATAGACAGAGAGGTAGATAGATAGATAGATAGATAGATAGATAGATAGATAGATAGATAGATAGATAGATAGATTTTGTGTGCTGAGTAGGATTTAAGCATGCTGCAACAGGTCCATATCTTTTATCCCCTTGGATTGGATGTGAGTGGCTGGTTGCCTTTCTTTGCTGTGGAAATGAATGTCATTTTCTTTCCTCTACATGCATAAGACTGAAAGTGAAATGTGTAAAAAAAAAATGTTACTTACACAAGAAAAAATAATCACAAAGATTGATGTTACCCGACCCTCTAGTATGCAAATGAAAATGCAGGTTTGTCTAAACTTAATCATTGATCTGCATCTTCAAACTCTTTAACTTTAATATAATTATTATTTCCTTGGCTCTACATTTTGAGTCTTATTTATTAAATCTGAGCATCTTCACAATACGTGGAGGCTGATTTATTGAAGGAGTTGAGCATCTTCTCACAATATTTTGTGTGAATATTCAATTCGATTATCCAGTCCTGTGAAAATCAAATTCCCGTTTAGTTATTTCATCTGCATATGACTGGACAACTAAAGTGAATGTTTACACAATTTGTGTGAAGATTCTCAATTCCTTTAGTAAATCAACTTAATTACATCACAAACCATAAATAATATTGAAATCCCCACAAGCTTTTTAAAGGGTCAGTTGATCCAAAAGTGATACTTAATTGTAGGTGGAGCATAGTTTCTTATATATCTTGGAATTTTTAAAACATATAAGATCTCCTTAGAATAATTCCTGACTCTGTTCTGGTTCACAGAAGTGTGTTGGGTGTTCCTGTTCACCTTTGTGCGTCCCAGCTCTCCTGCTGCTTTTTTTCTACCATAGCAACATTTTAAGAATCCAATGAGGGGAGTGGAAATACCTAATAATGTGAGATCTCACCAACAGAGTCTAAGAGAAATTCAGGTGGTTTAACCAGTTGACATCCGCGGTGTTAAACCCCCTTCCCATCCAGGCCATTTTTCAGTATTCAGCGCTGCACGCAAACGAGCACATATAGGCTATCGGCGGGCTATGGACCCGCTGATCGCCTATATGTGAAACACCCGGTACCGGGTGTTCGCATTGGACGGGTCTTTTCTGCCCGTGCGTGCCCGCTAGGGGGCGCGCGCGAGCAGAAAAAAAATGCCGTCTGGCGACGGCAACCCGCCAATGCGACAGTGCCGTCCGTCCGTTTTTCTACTACGGGCGGACGGCAACTGGTTAACTACCAAAAACTACCAACAGTTAAAGCTAGATTTACCCTTTAGACTGTAATTTTCTGTTATCTGGGTAGAACTTAAGGCAGTGGTTCTCAACCTTTCTAGGGCCGGAACACCTTGGTAACATTTGCCAAGTTGTGGTGACCCCCAACGGTAAAATTTAGGGATGACGCGGCTGCTGCAGCGACATCTGGCGGCGTGGTGGGAGAACTGACACTGCTGTGCTAGGAGAGGGCTGAAGAGGACTCTCACCTAGCACAGCAGAAATCACACAGCGACCCACAGCTTGAGAACCACTGCTGTAACAGCTAAAATGGCAAACCATATAACACAAGCTTGAGGGTGTCAGCTTTTATTATTAATAATAATGATAATAATAAAAGGTTTATATTTTCTTTCGGAAAATAATTACTATGATTTTTATTATTATTTTGGAAAAAAATTACTATTTTATTATTATCTACATATAAAAATGGGTTGTAATTAATAATAATAATAATAATAATAAAAAAAGGTTTGAGTTTTCTTTTGAAAAAAAAATAATAGTAAAAATCATAATAGTAATTTTTTTTCCAAAATAATAAAAATAATAGTCGTTTTTTCCCCCCAATAATAAAAATAATAGTAATTTTTTTTCAAAGGAAAACTCCAACCTTTTTTTATTTTTATTATTACCGTAATTACAACCCACTTTTATATGTAGATTGTAAGCTCGGCTGTAGAGCACATATTGATTATTAAACAGTTGCAGCCTTATTGTGCCATACGCCGTCAGAATAGGAATGTCATATGAGGAAAAAAAAAAATCACCATTGGAATGCATAGCTAGATTCCTATTGGCTATTTCACTTTGCAATAGCCAATAACAAACTAGCTATTTCACCCGCATACTGCTGCTGTCAATCACTAGATGGGGACCTGATGAAGAACTGCTGGTCCCCCTCTGCTATGCATTCCAATGGTGATTTTTTTTCTGACTTACGGCGGCTTCCGATGTCAGAATTTAAAAAAAAAAACAATCGCAGGGAAAGGTTTACTCTGTTGGATCTAGCAGATTAAACCTTTCCAGGAGAAAGTGTTTCTCTCCCGGGTGGCCGGGAGCCGATATCTAATAGCGGGAGACTCCCGGCGACCCCTTGCAAATTGTCATTCGACCCCCAGGTTGAGAACCGCTGACTTAAGGTATATCTAAAGCCTAGACTGTTGTTTTTGTTTTTGATAGAGTAGGAAATGCGTTCCTTTTAAAAGATTACCCTTTACTGTCCTATAGACACAACAGAATGTCAGAAGACATTTCCTCAAAATGATCAAATACATTTGACTGGTGACTGGTGTTTTTCTGCACTTGATCAATACCAGTTACTGCAAGGGTACATAGCAAACAATTGTTTTCTGTGTGCCCTGTTCACACTACAGCGCTGCCTCCAGTTGGGTTGCAGAGCATTGTGGAAAAATACAGACATTTCTGCAGCACACCCAAACTCACCTGAAGTCCTCTTTAGTTTTCACACTGTGGGACGGTGCACACCTAAGCAAACCGGGACACGCGTCTCGGGATCGCGCAGTCGTGCACAATTGCAGCCCCATTGATTTCAAGCTACCTTTTTTTTGGCGATACATGACACACGGCTGTTTTAGCGTGTTCAGATGCACGGCGGAATCGCGGCGGGAAATCGAGCAATCCGCCCGGTGTAACTGGGGTGCCATTAGAAAATAATGGCTCCGACAGCGTGATCGTCGGTGATGGGTGACTCCGTGATCACGTGGCAATCCGCGCAGTATTGTAGTATTGTTAAAGCTCTGCTGAGGTGCATAGAAATGAAAGAAATGTCACTTTGATATTTCAATAAAGTTAGAAAAAAAAAAAGTAAACAAGGCCTTGGAGTGTAACAAAAAGGCACCGCCCTCTATCACCAACAAACACTAGCCCGAGTGATTAAGGTGTATTCACGCAAAATCAAACCTAAAAATGGAAGTCAACTGAGGTCTGTTCACTTCCAATTTCATACGCCATTGACATCTGTTGCATTGCATTGCATTGCGTTTGCTTTTTTGCCAATCTTTTTTTGTCAATCTTCATTTCAAATAATTGTCCTAAGCTGACAAACTTTCTTGTATTTTTTTTACTTGCGTTGCATTTACATGCATTTTTCACACACTGCATTGTATTGCACTGAATAAAGTAGTGCATGCTCTACTTTTTTTCAGCACACTGCAACACAACGCAATGCAACACAGCGTTGTGAACTGGTCCCATTCACACCCATATATTTTTGGGTTCCCTTACACTGACAACTGTTGAGAAACGGATGCCAATGGATTATTATTATTATTATTCAGGATTTATATAGCGCCAACAGTTTGCACAGCGGTTTACAATAAAAGTAAGACATTACAATTACATTACAATTCAAGACAAGATGGTAAGGAGTGCCCTGCCCGTGAGGGCTTACAATCTAAAGGGTAGGATCTGGTGTGAATGGGTCCTAAAACTGATCATTATAGCATCAGCTAGTGTGACTGGGCCCATACTTAGTTGTCACTGGAACAAGTGTCCCGTTCTATTCCTGTTCTGGTGTTTTGGTCACCTTCAGTCTCAGCTACAATAGTCACCTTGACAAATAAAGTGAATTTTCCTAATGGGGACACACGCAACAATAAAATCCTGACATGAGATATAAACCCTTACCACTCTATCAAAAAAAATATGGTAATTCAGAGAATGAACACCTAAGCCACTTATGCTGATGCATACATTAAAATCATTGTTGTCACTATAACCATTATCACCGTGCCCAAACTTGTGTGCACCTGTGATTATGTAACAATCAATTGATATTTATCCTTGTAATGTTTGTTTTTTTTAAATGCCAAAATCTCACCATATTTAGGTATGGCTACCTGTAGGAACATGTGCATTGTTTTATCCAGTTACACTGACGTGCTTCCAACAAATACCCTCTACTGACTGCAGAATCATTATATGTGAAATGATTAAAGTGAACTTGTGCTCAGATCATGCACACTAGAGTATTTAGATATTCTGAACAAGCAGGTAAAGTATGTTAAAACAAGCCCTCGCTTACCTCTGAATCTATAAGTATTGTGGAGAAATTTGTTTTTAAATCTCACAACACAGGCACTGCACTTTAAAAAGCCTATATCGTTAAAGTAAACCTGTCTATAATAGTACTATACAAGCTGCAGTACTACAATGCAGGCCCCTGGCAGTGCTTGCACATACCATTAGATGCCCTCTCAGGCACACAGAGTGTCCTCAATCCTTGCTTTGTGGTATTGTTGAGAGCTGACCCAGCCTATCTCATCTCCTGCACCTTCACATTGGCTTGTAAGACTAGTGACAGAAAGGTGTCAGACATAGGACATGGGCTAGTTCTTGTTACTACCAGATAGTGTTGAAATTGACATATTTTAGTATCCTAGGATTCAGGGAACCCAGGTACTCCAGAAGCCATCTGAAAGTATGTGTAGGTACTATTAGGTGTCTTTTTTTAGAGAACTTTGTCAGTGCTAAGCCTGATGAGGGGAACCTGTGCAGCCCCAAAAAGCGCTTGTTTTTGTGACAAGAATCTTTAATAAATGAACACTTTGTGATCCAGAAAGGATTTTGGTGTGCTGGTGACATCTTCATATGTGTTTTAGAGTACTGGCACATATTTAGTTCTAATACAGTACTTGAAAGTAAGAATGAGCTCAGGTTTAAACTAAAACAAGCCTGAACTCTGAGTGGAGCTCCTTAGAACACTCCCCCCCTGCCTCTGGAAGTAAGCATAATCCTATGTTTGCCTATCGGTCCTCTTGCCCTGGGTTTCTCCCCCCCCCCCAGGGCACTGAGTGTACTGGTCCACAAATCGTTTTTTTTGGATGTATTTGTATCTTTATTTTTTGAGTTACCATTATTGTATTGTCTTGTATTGACTGCTGGAAATGCTGTGTTCAGAAGATCGATCTGTAATTGTCATTGTCTTTTTGTGATTGTCTTTTTTGTATAAAAATTTCAATAAAAGTTTTACCTGTTAAAACAAGCCTGAACCTGGGCTCCTCCAAACCTAAAAGTTAATGGGGCCACCCACCTAATCAGCTACAGACCAGGGCCCCCGCAGCTGCTCATATACAAAGTGGTGGGATGCTTGTGCTGACATCAATTACCTTATATGGCTACATGACTATATTAGGTCAATGTCATTAACCAAATATAGTCATGTGGCCATAGAAGGTAATGATATCACAGCATCATGCCCCTTTGCTCATGTGCAGCTGCTCACAGGGAATTTCCATGATTAGAGAGCGAAAAGTGCTGAACCTGAGCTAATCCCTACCGACAAGTACACATTCACACTAGAAAAAAAGGCAGACACTACTGAAGTGGTTGGTGTATGCTCCCCTACCCTTGCTTTGATTCTAGAATTAACATAATCTGACAGACATTAACACCATCTCTGACTTGGAGATAAGCATGGCTAAGAACAGAGTTATGTAGGTGCTGGCTCTTGTTTATCACTAACCACCTCTCAAGTCATGAACCAGTGCAGCAGCTCCCATGAACATTTTGGATTGCATGGTACAACTGCTTTAACAAAAAATGTAGGTGTTCATTAAAGTGAAAAAAAAGATTTTTGTTTTAGATAGTGTGGAAGGATAGGAACTCTGGTCATATTGTTATTGCTGCCCGCTGGGGATCTTTACCCTCACCATTGGTCCTGGTGATCATTTCCTACAGTAAAGAAATACAACATTTTTGAGTCATTACAGGAACAGGAGACAAGGAGAAATCTTTTAATGTGGAAGCTTTTTCTGGTGACACATGTAATAGAGAGGACTTCCCCTTGCTTTAAAGCATTAGGCTTACTTCATGCTGTGTCTCTGGAACAGGAAAAAGTGTTTGAACTGGAATTCACTCACAGGAACAATCTACCTGCTGTTTGGATCTAGTGTTCATCTTCTTCACCTGGCTGCATTCTTAAGCAAATTCCTAAAGTGGTTTGACTTGTTCTTTTCTGACATGGTGGTTGTACATTATAGCCAGCATATCTATAATGTACAGTTTTTTTGTACAGGTGCCATCATGCGTGTCACAAATTCTTCTGTCTAGTGGAAAAATACATTAATTTAGATGCAAGGAAATCAAAACTGAATCCAGGAAGAGAAAAAGACACTAAAGTACCTATGAATTTATTACAAACCTAGATGGCATAGTGGCATTATGACCATGCTCAGCTCACTGTGATGCCACATAGTAGTTGCTAACTACCTCACAGCAAATGAATAGCAGTATCTTGTACCTTCCTTACAAATATTATGTAAGTTATTTTTATTGTCTGTTTGTTCAGTCAATATGCCATACAATTACTCTATTTATCCTTTGCATTGAAAACACCTTTGTAAGTGTTCTATATTCTCTATAGGGACATTCCATGTGCTGCAAAAGCAGGAATTGGAAATGTTTACAATACTCCTATATTCTGCATGAATTGCATCTACATAGGGGTCTATTCACAAAGCTGCCGAAGGATCTAGCCGTAGCTTCAGCTGATCCTTTGGCTAGCTTCGGCCCCAGGACCCCTTCGGTTCAGTAGAACTATTCACTATAGCCCGTACAGCTCCCGCAGTCGGCAGAGCGGCTCAGTCGAGTCAAAGTCATATGCCTTGGCTCGACTGAGCCGAGGTAAAGGCGAAGCTGGCCGAAAGCCCGGCCGTCAGCCTGCTACTAATAGCTGGACGGAGCCAGCCATCATCTCACGGCTGTCTTCCGGCCACTTGCAGAGATAGATCAGCGTCCCCTGGTTACCAGTTAACCAGGGACGCTGATCTGTTATTACTCTCCCGGACGCTCCAGGAGCCTCCCGCTATTAGGTAGCGGCTCCTGGCCGGGAGAGAAACACTTTCTCCCGGAAAGTTTTACTCTGCTCTCCTCTGTTGTCTTTTTTTTTTTCTTCTGACATCGGAGCCGCTGGCTGCCATCAGAATAAAAAAACAAACCAAAAAAACAGCATAGGAATGCATAGCTACATTCCTATTGGCTATTTCAATTTGCAATAGCCAATAGCAAACTAGCTTTTGCACCCGCCCACTGCTGCTGTCAATCAGCAGAGAGGACCTGAAGTTCTCCATCAGGTCCCCTTCTAGTGATTGACAGCAGCAGTGGGTCGGGTGCAATAGCCAGCTTGCTATTGGTTATTGCAAATTGAAATAGCCAATAGGAATCTAGCTATGCATTCCTATGCTGATTTTTTATTTTTTTTTATTCTGACGGCCAGGTAACCAGGGACGCTTTTCCATCATTAGGATGAGAGCTTAGCAGAGCCGTCTTTTTGATATCAACGCCGGCTCTGACAAGCTCTCATTGTAATGACAGGTGGTCCCGGCCCATAGAAAACAGTTGGGCAGAGCTTGCTGTCACTGCTAGCTCTGCCCAATCGTTTTCTATTTTATTTTTTCTACTTTTTTATCTGTTTTTCTATTCTGCTCGTTACCACAAAGGTACCGAGCAGAATAGCCGAGCCGAATGCCGCTCGGCGGCATTCGGCTATTCACTCACTGCTGTTCGGCATCTATGAGAATAGGCCGAAAAAAAGGAAGGGAGTGATTAAACAGGAATTTGAAAGTAAAGAAAAAAAAAAGAGGCAGGATGGGATATTACAGTTAGAGCTGTATTTATTTGGTAATAAAAATTAGGTTACCTACATCATACTATTAAAGAAGGAATATATTGTAGGTAGGAAAGTCAGGAAATCACAAGCACTCAGTAGTAAAGATAAATATGTCCCTTTTATTGGACAGAAAGCGTCACAGACATCCAAATAAACCGACGTTTCAGGACCGCGCAAGGTCCCTTCCTCAAGGCAGAAAGATGTGACACCTTGCGTGGTCCTGAAACGTCGGTTTATTTGGATGTCTGTGACGCTTTCTGTCCAATAAAAGGGACATATTTATCTTTACTACTGAGTGCTAGTGATTTCCTGACTTTCCTGTGTTTGCACGGCGCCATCCGTGGTATCTCATCACTGCGAGCACCACTTTTTTCATATCTGGCCGGGACTGCTGTGAGGAGTGCAGAGGGTCTCTCCATCTACTTGCATCTATATTGTAGGTAGGACATTTAAATGTAAATTTAGTTTTAAGCCTCTCAGGAGCTTCAACTCTCTGCAACTTCATGAAAGCACTTTTTTTTTTGTAAAACAACAAACTTCAGAGAAAGGACCATTTGCTAGTCAACAAAAATCATAAGATAGTTTGCTTGGCAGGCATAGGAAAAAAAGGGAGATGTCTGAAGGCCACACAGGTTTTCGCACGTGTAAGAGATAAAATAAAAAGTTAATAGTGAGGTCCATCTAGATCAAAGGTGGGCAACTGCGGCTCTCCGTGTACAGATCCCAACATGCCACTGCCTCTGGTAGGCATGCCTGTAACTCAGTCCTGCAATGAAGGGTCAGGCTGAAGGGCCTGAGTTGCCCATGCCTGAACTAGATAAACAATCTAAGATTTGGAATTTGAGTTCCTCAGTATCAGAGAAGCAAAACATACATGGACTGTACATATCCAGCAACCATGAAAAGGGGTTAACTTCTTTCACTTTTTTGGATTCTAATTTTTGTGGTCCAACCTACCATTAACACATGTTTACCAGAAGCCACAATGTAAAAGTGTTAAAAACTGCTCTCTTGAGATTTTAGAAGAAAACAAAGCACAGGAGAGGATCTATGATAGGCACCTGACCAGATTTAGACCTTTATTTAGTCTTTTAGATAATTATTTCCTGAGCTGCCAAAGAACATTTTAGATGTTCACTAATAATATTCATAAGGTGATTATTTTCAAAGGATTAGAAGGTAAGCGTTAAAGTTCTTTTTCTAGTGTTTCAATATACTGTAACCATAATTTTTAAAATATAATAAATAGTGCAGGCTTCAGGAAATGCCAAGACCCAGATTTAGATATGTCTTAAAGGTGAACTCTGGGGACATGAAATACAATACTTGCAGTGGGGCTCCCACCTCACTGCATGAGTGAAATCATCGTTTTTCTTTAGAGGAACATTAACATTACCTTTTTCTTACCTTCCTCCCACAGCTTCACACCCCCTTTCCTCCCTGTGCAACCAGTCCCCCAAAGCCACTTCTCTTCAGCTCTCAGACTGTCAGTTGCACTATGACATCAGGGCAGCCATCAGGGGGGGTACGGCCGATACTCATGTAAGGGGCCCGGGCAGCCTGGGGGGCCCACCCGGGTCCCTTACATGACTATCGGCCGACGGTGAAGGGCGAGGCCGACAGCGCAGGGCCCCAACATTGCCGCTCCAGCGGCTTTGAGACAAGCTAGGGCCCCATCAGCGACGCTGCTCGTCTGATGTCGGACTGGCCGTGACGTCACTTCTGGCCGATCCGGCGGCAGATGAGGCCATGTGTGCAGGTAAGAGGAGCTAGGAAGGAAGGAAGGAAAGGAGGGATGCAGCCCTGACCAGCCCACCTGAGACCCCTTCAGAGCCCACCATAGACAGTCTCAGATGGGCTGTGCAGCATCTATGGTGCGATCTGCAGGGTCACTCTCAGGTGGGTCCTGTGTCCAGTGTGTCACTAAGCCCTTTGTCCAGCGCGTCACTAAGCCCCTCATCCAGCGCATCACTAAGCCCTGCATCCAGCGCGTCACTAAGCCCTGCGTCCAGCGGCGCGGGGGTGGGGGAGGCTGGCCTTAAGCCGTGTAAGGGGCCCAACATTTCTGATGGCTGCCCTGTATGACATCATCATGTACAATGCAGGGTCAGCAGGCCAGGATTGTAAGTGAAGACGCCAAGGACCTGTCCACATTCCAGAGCATTATAGGGAAGAGGAAAGTGCTGGCTGCCAGCAAAAGAGGGATAAGGTATATAAAACTTGTTTTTACTGTTTCCCTAGGCAACAATAAGTATGTAACCCATGTAGTGTGGGAGGAACCCCAATGCAAGGATAGTTTTTCAATTTTCCTGGAGTGCAGCTTTAAATTAAAATTACATTATTGGGTAAAGATTTGTTGTTTAAATGCAGAACCTAGAGACTAAAGGCACTAAACAACCCCACTTAAAAGGGTTTAAATGTTAGAGGGCGGTTTAGCGTTAGGGATTTTTTTTCAAGTTAGAGAAGGATGTGCAGAGCATTAGGATTTTCTGGTGTTGCTAGTGGTGTGACCCTATCACCACCAGCTCACTCCTCCAAACTTAACTTCACCCATAAAACAATCCCTTAACCTCTCTACTAACACTCAACCCCTTATGTAGCCCCTTAAACCCAACCCTTAACACTTACCCTGCTCTGTTAATACTTAACCTAAACCTAACACCCTGACCATAACACTAAACTAAGCTAACCTTGCATGTAACCCAATCCCTAATGGTAAACTAACCTTTTACCAGCTATTATATGTTTACTAATACACAGATAAAGGAAAATGTGTCACTTAAAACTGTAATGACCTGCAGCCTAGTCATGGAGGTGTCTGTCTGCACATCAGAATACTGCAAAAAGAGAAAAAAAAGAACCTGTGTAATGATTATTTCCAGAAACCAGTTGCACTTATATAGTGAGCATGCAATTTTGAATCGATCATGCATGGCAGTACTTCAGGAAACCTTTTTAGTCTTTTCGGACCAGCCTGTGGTCGTCTTGATAACAGGAGCTGGGGTAGCTTTCCCATGGATAAGCATCCTCTATGTCCTCTATGTTCCCATTCAGTCACTGCTAGTATTACATTACAAACGGCAGAGACTGCCATGAACACATGAAATATATACCCGGAGATGGTGCAGCCTCCAGATACGTACGAATTGTTAATACTATTAAAGTTTTCATTTTAAGTAAAAATGTCAAAAAGAAAAATACATTTAAAAAGTTGGTAATAAAAAAAACTAAAGCAAAAAATGTAAAGCTCGCCCAAGTAAAATTTAAAAAAATTGTCGTCGTTCTGTGATTAACATGTATTCATGCACTTGAGGAAGAATATATTACAGAACAGAGAAGGAATGTCATTTCACAATCTCCAAAAAATAACCCACTCCTGTCTGCTACCATGTTCTAGTTATTGTACTATAGTAAACAGTCATAGCAGCATATATAACATTTATTTAAAGTAAAAAAACATATAAACAACTTTCCTGAACTAGAACACTATAGCATAAGTGTTTCTATTCCTCAGGCATTTCGTTGTTTTGTTTTTCTGCTACTAATTATAAAACAAAATCAGTGGTGTAAAGACCTTTTTCCTCCTTTCTTCCGCTGAACAATGCCTGCAAAAAAAAAGAAACATTATTGTTTCCGAAGAAAACTGTTAATCTCAAGAATATCAAACGTGCATACACTGAAACATCAAACATATTGAAACAGTAACGTCAATGTAATAAAAATATTGAAATGGAAACAGTATCATCATGAATAAAGATAACCCAGTTGTGAAATGGTTAAGCAGCATTGTTGCAGCGAATTAATAGTTAAATAATTCAGCCAGTGTTGATTCGTTATCGGGCGGTATTATTGGTGCTGATCCATATTCATACTAGAAACAGACCGACAGAGCTAATCAAAAATTGAGGCGAGAGGAGCAAGCAATGAAGACTGCATCCTGACTTCATTTGCAGAAATCACTGTTCTATGGGATAATAGGGAAAAATAGGGATGTATAAACTTTCCGTGTTTACAATTAGAAGCACATCACTAATCAGACTGAACCTATCTTGTCCCATCCATGTGTAATTGTCACCCTGAGCCGTTCACTTGCTGGGAATCAGAAAAGTTGAAGTTCACCATCCTGTCCCTTTGCTAGTTCAAAGCAGGCTTCATAAAGCTTGTGCTGGAGACACTCTGCGACCGTTCACCGGCATCATACACCAATTGTTACATCAATCATATGCAATCAACGAGGCTACATTCGAGAGATAGCATTTATACAAGCAGGTCCAAATAATTCATATATAATCCGCCTGGAACAGTAATGGACTGTGGTGCCTCTCAGATTACCTGAAAAATAATAAATCCCCATAACTATATATTTGTATATGCTATACATATCTCTTTCTTGTCTCTCTTTTTAATGTAAATTCTAAAACATTTGTTAATCTTATTGCCTGATATATAAATTATTTCACATATCTATCTTTTTACTTTTTAATGTTTTTAGTGCCCTGCAATAACACTTAGAGGAAGATAGCATGTTTGTCTCTTATTTATTTGTTATGTTTGACTTTTGGTTATATTAACAACAAAACGCTCTCATGTGGCGTTTTTTTAATCTATACTTTATGGTTTTCTGTATAATGATGAACAGATTGGTATAACTTTCTGTAAGTAATATTTGTTGTTTACCCTAGAATTGCCAATAACCTGAATGGATATAAAGATAATCATACCTATACAGGGCAGTGATACGCAGTGTATATAGAAGCAATGTGTTTTTCACCTGCAGTCATTCTGGTGGATTTCCCAAAAAAAACAAAACTAATAAATACTTGTATTACCAATACAACATAAAGGGACGTCATTCTTTCCTGGTCTGGAACTGGCTACAACGACCAACAGACTTTTTCCAAGCTTTCCTGTGAAAACCGATAACTATTTGACAAGATGATAGATAGATAGATAGATAGATAGATAGATAGATAGATAGATAGATAGATAGATAGATAGATAGATAGATAGATAGATAGATAGATAGATAGATAGGTAGATAGAGTTAGGTTGTTTAATGATAAAGTTTGACCTATTGCTAACAGCTGCTTATTTCACATCCACAGGCTGTCGACTTATAAATGTTTGTAAATTAATGATTTATTATAATTATCTAGATTAAATAATCACAATAAATGAAAGGTCATTACCTAGCAGAAACTCACGCACAAAGTATACCGTATCCCTGAAATATAAATTCGTGATTACTGTAGTTTTAGATAATAGGATAATATGTTGCCGGTGCAGGTAGATGTAAGTGAACGATGGGATGGAGATCCATGGTTGAACACAGGCATAATAAGCTGAGCATTAGGGAGGGGCAGGAAGGGTAGCCCCTGCAGTGGTCAGCGTCTTGTGAGCCTGTCAGTCAGGGGGTTTTGTGTTTCCTTGGCTCCGGATGGTCCATGGCCGAGATGTCCCATGGTGGCATCACAATGAATATGAATAGGGCCTCTTGCTTAATGGGACAGTCAAAGCGCACCGCCCTGAATAATAGCACGTCATCCTAACAAGACCATTATAGATAGGAGGGCTTCTTTTGTCTGTCTCCTGTGAAGTAGCTCTATAAATGCCCCTCTTTTTCGTCTCACTGTGCAGTTCATTCACAGCTCGCCTTGGGTACCTGGAGGCGAGAGAAAGAGAGAGAGAGCTACTGTAGCTAATAGAGAAAGGAGGGAGCACATCTCTACTGCTGAGCTCTCAGAAATCTCTTCATAGGCTTGATCACTCGAATATCTTCCTCAGGGAAGTTTGCATGAATAACTGAAAGCCTCTTTTAAGCCTAGAATGAATTCTGACTCTAGCTCAATGTCCAGCAGAGCCTCCTCTCCAGACATGGATGAGATATATCTCAGAGGCCACCACCATCACCATCATCACCACCAGGACAACCGACTCAACTCGGTCTCCTCAACTCAGAACGACCTCATGCAGAAGATGTCAGATGAAGTCCTCTCCAGACACGGCTCAAAGGAGGACATAGACAGCGGCAAATACAAAATCAAGAAGCAGCTGACTGAGCATGACTTGCAGAAGCTAAGGCTGAAAATCAATGGCCGGGAGCGTAAAAGGATGCACGACCTGAACCTTGCCATGGACGGCCTGAGGGAAGTCATGCCATACGCCCATGGGCCTTCAGTGAGGAAACTTTCCAAAATCGCCACCCTGCTGCTTGCCAGAAACTATATACTGATGTTGACAAGCTCCCTGGAGGAGATGAAACGACTTGTGGGTGAGATCTATGGGGGTCACCATTCAGCATTTCACTGTGGGACAGTGGGACATTCTGCCGCTCATCCTGTCCACCCAGCTAACACAGTCCACCAGGTGCACCCCATCCTGGGCAGCGCTTTGACATCCAACAACTCTGGCCTTTCTGCCACTTTACCCGGGATTGGCAACATCAGACCGGCACATCCACTACTGAAAACCCCTTCCAACCCTCCACTGCCCCTTGGCAGTGGCTTCCAGCACTGGGCAGGTCTGCCATGCCCCTGCACGATCTGTCAGATGCCACCACCACCCCAGCTCTCTGCCCTCGCAAGCAGCATGAGTAGAATTTCTGCAGAACCCAAGGACTTACTGAAGTAGTGTCACCAGCACAGAGACTACACAGAGACTACAGATGAATGACATATATAAGAATATATAAATATATATATATAGGTATATATTTGTTTTGATGCAGGAAGACTCAGACAAGCAATTCTTTTTGCATGCATGCTTCTTTTATTTTCTATACCACTGTTTTGTTACCATCCTCAGTTCTGTTATCAATGCCCATCAAGGTAAAGTTCAGCTGGATAATTGTGGTATTGTTGTTTTTTTGTATGTACAATTGATGTCATCATATGATTATATAATGAGATGTTGAACAAGGTTTCTATGACCCCTGATCCATTACATCTTTACAAGACTATGACATAACTGTATATTTAATTTGTACCAGAGAACTGAAAATAAGGCATGCATGCTAGGAACTAGTCTTGTGGATACGTTTGCCTGGCTACCATGCAATTTTCCTTGTAACAAGGATTTTTTTTATTAGTGAATTCTTTGAAATCTAAGGAGTGTGTAATCGACTTTGTACATTTTAGAAAGAGGCTGGACTGTAAGCAGCGTCTGTCCCCAGGTCTAGTATATGTCCCTTACTGGTGTCCAGTATGAAGCTGTCACAAAGGACTGCCCAGGTTCTCACCCTCCTTGTCTTCAACGCGGAGAACTGCTCTCACTAGTCACCACCTACAGTCTATCAGACTACTCTCACGAACATGGACGTGTATTTCCAAATGATTCCAACGATCTTGTCGTATCCGTTCATTTTCCTTTCGTTAACTATTTAAGTCCCTGGGCATTTGCTTCAAACTATTTTGTTAGGCCTCAAAGAGAGCTCGTGTCTTTATTTTTTATATTCTTGATAAGTATCAACATATTTATTATGAACCAACTTTGTTTCAAATAAAACTATTTGGAATTGACTTATTTGTTTTTTTGTCATTCTTCTACTAACTTCATATTTGTTTGTATTCCTCAACGGGTTGGGATGTACGGTGTAGTATTGCTGGTAAAAACAACGAGGGGGAATATAAAATTATACATAATTATAATCAAATTCACTGATTTGAGCTATGATTTAATCATGTGATGTATAAACCGCCTCAGCAAGCGGTGCATTATACAATTTATAAGTGACGGTTAAATCCTTACCCTGCATGGTTTTCTAATATTGACAATCGCTGAATATTTTTTATACTCACAAGAAACGACCTAAATGCAAGTACGATCCTATTGTATGATCAGAAAAGCTTCCGGAAGGTGCACATGAAGGTGAATCAGATCAAGGAAAGACAGAAATATATATGGATTTTCTGTAGCCTAATCCGTCATATGATGGGAACACAAAGAGGCTGATATACTAAAGAAGTTCAGGAGAAGAAAAAAAATGGAAATGCACTTCAATTATCCAGTCATGTTCAGATGAAATACATAATCAGGAATTTCCTTTTCAGAAGATTGGATAATTAAAGTTAATCTATTCTCTTTTTTGAGTGAACATTTTCAACTCATTTAGTAAAACAGCCTAATTTTCTCTAATTAGGTAAACCTAAAGCCATTCTCCTTCTTAACGTCAGTAAATCAAACAAAGCCCATGGATCACACAGAAAACAACCCATGGAAAGTTTATACATGTCATACATATTACCATAAGCACTGACTTCTCACATCTTTCTTTTTAATAATGGAAAAATATTACTGATTACATGTTGCTTCTGAATGGTAACAATGATTTAATATAGTCCTCTCGCACAGGATTGACTTGCTGTGTGGCACTGCAGACATGCTTTCCAGTGGGATCAATATCTGTACGACCATTATCTTATAATAGGAAGTGCTACGATTCATTACAATCAATACACTACCTCCTACCAAGTAGAGGACCAGCCTGACAGCCAGGGGTACCATGAACACGGATACAGGCGGAGATCGCTGTGCGGGAAGACACGATCATTACATGGCATATATTACCCATCACCACAACATTACAAGAGTTGATTCACATTGGAGAAAGACATCAGCATTTTATGATCTGTCACCGAGTTAAGGGACACAAACAACATTTCCATTTCTATTTAGGAGCGTAATGGGCCATTCAAATGTGTAATTTCACCAAAATCCCCAGGAGGTATAAAACCACCTAAGCGCCGTCACAAAAGGCCACCAGAGACCTTTCCCACCATTAGAGATGGTGGTGCCTACACTTGTGTAAATGAGTAGAGCAATGAGCCAGTCTCCACTAAGCAGAGGGCTCCATGTCCCCTGTTAATGATACAAACAGCACTTGTGATAAATGCTGAGAGATGCCAGGGACATGAGTTTTAGCTATGGGAACCTAATGATGCTCAATAGTCTTACATCAAAGGGAGACAGACCGGACAGGTAGTCTAGTCATCATTAGCTCAGAGATGGTGATCAGAACCTGATCGATACATGGCCCTGGAGTGTCTTTCCTCAGCATAGCTAATAATCCAGGAGTTTGTACATAATGTGTGACTTTATTCTTCTAGAAATAGTACTAAGTCTATACATATACACATATACACATATATAGATCTATATCTATCTATATATATAT
>NW_017307208.1:408279-427008 GCF_000935625.1 Nanorana parkeri
TATATATATATATATAATCAAAGCAACATTACATTTATTATTTTCAAATTTAGCAGACTAAACATTTCACAATAATGTTACAATTCCTAGACTGACATCTCAGAAGATATAGCTAGAAAGAATACATTTATTTAAACATGCTCCTACATAATATAAATTTTCAAAATTAGGTTTTAAAATGAATTTATCGAAATTCTAGTAACTCATTGAAGTGAAATCGATGTCTCTTCACAACTGTTCACTGATCAGATTTAGATATACAAATCATGTATATAGACGAGGCAAAAGTTACTTAAAAGTCAGAGGATCTGCTTTCGGTCAAGCGCAAATAATACATTGTATAGAGGAATATAGACCTTATTGTATACATGTGTACAGAAAAATAAAGCGAATACAAAATGACACTAATCGGTACAGCTTTTCTCGATATTTATAAAAACATTCATAACTTACAATACTACGCTGAGGCTGATTTACCTAAAGGATATGAGAATATTTCCTCAAATATAGAGTGGAAATTATTTTCAGATTTCCAATGATGTGAAAAGTAAATCCCTGTTTATTTATTTATCGTGCACATGACTGGACAATTGACGGGAGCACAGATAAAAGTTGTTAGGTGAAGATTTGTAACTCTTTTAGTATAGAAGTCTTAATATATTTAAAATTGGTTATCTGCCAGTTTGCAAAAGTTTATCTGGTACCATTTTCATGGGTTAATGTATTCGCTTTATAACATAGGGCGAAATCACAAGGCTTTAATGCAAGGAAAATATATTTATTTTAGCCAAGTGACTGTAATTTCTAATCTGTTGGACTCAACTGAAAATAAAAAGGATCTTTATCCAGGTGTATTAGCTTTCTGAACTGAGCAAATTTAAAAACAAACTTGCAGAGTTGAGTTAATGGAATATTTATATATCCCCATTGTGTGGGGGTCAGATTATATACACAGATATTATTATTATGTTAATTTAAAGTAAATTTATTTAGCTCGCGGTCTAATTTCCAAATTGTTTTTTTTTTGTCTCAGATCTTTGGCTTAGTATCATGCAGAAATGCAGGGCAGGGTTTGCAGAGAACGATGTTTCTTTATCAGAAACAAATCTTTGCAGCCTTTCTAACAGAACGATGGTTAATGGTGAAAGAGTATTTGTATGATGTAAAATGACATTGCCGACCAAACAGTGAAAACTTGTGGAATTCATAGAGCAGCCATCGCAGCGCTCAAAGCCCGACCGAACAGCAAATTCTAAAGTGTTGAAAGTGCTCTGCAAGTATAACATATATTTGAATAAGAAAACGTTGCAAAAATGATAGACTTTGTAAGACCCAGCGGAGTTTGGAAGTGTACCATGAACTTTTACTTGTATTATACATATCCGAGGGCTGGTCCATAAATGTAGCCTCCTGGAAGCTGCAATACGGGAGTGGGACACATTGCGGGTCTGCAAGATGATCGCATTCTAATTACATGCCGGGGATGCTCTGTGCTGCTGTTATCAGCCTCTGCAGACCAACACCCAGCTTTAGATATGCTGTGAGACTACTTCTTCTGTACCACTGTGTTTTGTAACATCTCTCTGAAATATCTATCTATCTAAAACAGTTTTATCTATCTATCTATCTATCTATCTATCTATCTATCTATCTATCTATCTATCTATCTAAACAGTTTCTATCTATCTATCTATCTATCTATCTATCTATCTATCTATCTATCTATCTAAACAGTTTCTATCTATCTATCTATCTATCTATCTATCTATCTATCTATCTATCTATCTATCTATCTATCTATCTATCTATCTATATCCCATATCTATCTATCTATCTATCTATCTATCTATCTATCTATCTATCTATCTATCTATCTATCTATCTATCTATCTATCTATCTATCTATCAATCCAGAGTATGTTTGCTTTGTTAAGTGAATTTTCACCTAGTTTACTAATTATGGTGAAGCTAAGGGAAATTTACTTTGCAAAGAATGCCCAGTCAGGTGCAAGGAAAAAAAAAACATTTTTACTTAAACATAATTGGATGATAGAAGTCAGCACATGTTCTATTTATCCGCTAGGCTAAGTAAAATTCACTTTGTGACCAAATTAATTTTTACTTTGCAAAGGCAATTTGTACTTGGCTTAGTGAATGAGGCGAAGTTGTACTGACTTCAACCATCCAGTTACTGTATGTGCAAGGAAACATCCTTGGATCAGATAGGGAAACATTCACTTTGCAAAGTGAATATGCTCTTTTTCTTTCGATACAGAAAGTAAGGTTGATTTACTATCTGCTTACCTATAGATTATATCTATATGATTGAAATCGCTTGAAAGATAGGGGAACTTGCAAATTGTTAATTTTTCAAATGTTTTCTTTAATACACGCAAATCATTCAAGCAGATTCTTGGCAGATCATACAGATCTTAATGCAGATATTCAGGAGAATCCAAAATCGCTTAGTTGGCAATTGTTCCACTTCAGTCAATCTTACTGAAAGGTTCACTGGGTTACTTCCTAAAACTTTCCTACTTAATGAAGAGGAAAGACAAACTTAAGACGCTGTGTTTGAGCTTTCTGGAACCATAACCTGGCCATGAATGAATATTTACCCTAGTCCAGCTTGCCACAATATAAGTATATATTTAATGCCTAGTCTGCCCATGTGTTTTGAAGGATCCTCTGGGTCCTGTACTGCCACTGTGCTGAAGTCACCACTCTTCACCATAAAAGAGAATGCCTAGTATTTACTGATAAAAATACTAGGGGGTCTATTCACATTCTATTCAACCGACCCGGAGTGAAGTGAGCCGAACGCTCAGTGAGTGAATAGCCGAATGCCGCTCGGCTATTCTGCTCATACCTCTGTGGTACCGAGCAGAATAGAAAAACAGTTAAAAAAGCTATTGGCTATTGCAAATTGAAAAGCCAATAGGAATGTAGCTATGCATTCCTATGCTGTTTTTTTTTCCTTTTTTTATTCTGACGGCAGCCAACGGCTCCGATGTCAGAAGAAAAAAAAAGAGAAGACAACAGAGCAGGGAAAGGTTTACTCTGTTCTATCGAGCAGAGTAAAACTTTCCGGGAGAAAGTGTTTCTCTCCCGGGCGGCCGGCAGCCGCTATCATATAGAGGGAGACTCCCGGAGCGCCCGGGAGAGTTGGGCTGTCTGGAGATCAGTGTCCCTGGATACTTGGTAACCAGGGATGCTGATCTGTCTGTGCAAGTGGCCGGAGCCAGCCGTGAGATGACGGCTGGCTCCGTCCAGCAGTCAGTAGCAGGCTGTCGGCCAGGCCAACGGCCGTCCGTTCGTCCAGCTTCGGCTTTCACCTCGGCTCAGTCGACATGAAGCATATGCCTTCGGCTCGACAGAGCACCCCGGCCAACTTCGGGAGCTGTACGGGCTGTAGTGAATAACCCGTACAGCAGCCCTTCAGTTCTACGGAACCGGAGGGGTTCTGGGGTCGAAGCTAGCCGAAGTTGCTCAGCACAGCGGCAGAACAAGACCAGGAAGATCACTGTAAAGCGTTGTAGTAGCTGCAGCTGCTACATAGTGTTTTACGGGAGCCTTGTGGCCCTACCAGGGATAAATTATGTATACTAACATTGTGCCAAGCTGGACTATTGAAAGTATACATAAATCTTTATAATTGGAGTTCAGCTTTTTGTTTTTAATTTTTATTGAATTTTTAATATTGCAAAGTTAACAACACTTGTATAAACAGTAGAAAAGAGGTTGCATATACACCTGAAGAATAACATTCAGAGGCACAAGCTTCAATTTCCAGAAAATTAATCAATATCAAATGAAACATAAAAAACAAATTGGGGCTTTTGAGGTGTTTTTTTCTTGTGGTGTAATCAGGGGTGTGGTGCCATGCTTCTGCATCTTCATGCCCCCTGCTTTATCAAATCGCTAATGTAAAATGAAAAAACAACGAACCCCCACCCCCCAATCCCCCCTCCCCAAAATCCCTTTAATCCTGAGAGCCGGGCATCACCGATATAGCTGGCAAGTTCATCTAAACGTGGCAAAACAAAGTAAAAACAACCATAGATGCTGTGAACCTAGCCTTAGATCGCTGCCTATTCTTACACATACACACAATAGCCATACAATCACATTCTTTAATATATATCTCAAACAACTGTCTGCAGAAAGTCATTCTCCAACATGCTGGTAGGTATCCTATTTTTGTCAGAATTGCAAACAGACATTTCACTCCATAGAAAACTTCAGTTATCATTCAAGTTTATATACCAAAAAAATCAAGCCGTGTATATTCACTGTTAGCGACATGCACATATTTATCTATCTCTCTATATATAGTATATACATGTGAATAGGCAGATAATCAGGTCCACAAATCTTAAATCTATTGTGCTTCTAGCTAAATTGTGGTTCTCATAAATCACCGCCAAATAAGCGCACATATGCAGTTGCTTATTGACTTTGCATTGTAGACTGGTTGAAAAATGTCTGTGCGTCCTCAAAGGACACACCTGTTATCTGAAACAGTCCTTAACCAGCTTGTTAAGCGGCTTTGTCAGATCAAAGGCCCCATACAATGGATAGTAACTTCCACAATAGTTCAGCCCTGAGCCAAAGCTTCTGTTAAAGACAGGCATGCGCCAGTGGTATTAGGGGTTGCAATTGAAAATAAATTTCTCTTGAATAAGTACCCCTGTCCCATCAGAGGCACAACATCGGATGAAACAAAAGCAGTTGAGGATAAGTTATTGACTTCAGTGACAGGCTGAATGAACTTCATTATGCTGCCCCACTCCTAGAAACTGTCAGGTTTTAGACTGAATTAGGTGGCAGGTGCATTAGCTGTTATCCTGAGCCCTTTGAGATGCCTACAACCCAATCATCACCTGATTCTGCACACAAATGTTTATGTTTATTTTAATGATTTCCAACAAAAAGCAGAAACATATTTAAATCATACGGCCTGATCTTCTTTCTGGTGGTTAGCTTTTGATTTTATGCAAATCCTCATAAATATATTACACTTCCCAAGGGAAGTCAGCATTATCCTAATTTTTAGCTCACACTTTGAGACACAACTTTTTGATGCAGCATCCTCATTTTTGTGATATTGTTTTGTAATAAAATACATAATAGATGTAAACAGAATCAGACAGCATGAATCTGGGTAGGAGGAAGTGGAATACAGGCTACAAAATGTATGGGAAATACAGGAGAGAAATAGTATATTATGAGTTTTATGTTCATTTCTGGCACCATCTTCTGATATCATATACATTAATACTGTACAGTATCAGAGATGGTTTGAGACATCTAATTAAATATTTGTCAGTATTTTTTATAATGTCTGGTTAACCAATGCGGAGAAGACAATGGAATTTAAGGAGTTCTAAAGTCCCAGCATATACTATACTGTTATAGCATCAGCATTGTAATAGAAATACACACTATAGTTGTTTTTGATAATACAATCAAAACTTACTTGAAAAAAATCCTTTTTATGTAGTGAGTGTTCCTTCTGTCTGCCCCTCACTTCCAACAACTTCCTGAATTCCTAGTGTGCTTTGTGCCTCTTTCCCTGCTGCATGATGTAATGAAATCTTGTTTTCTCAAGACTACATATTCCATCATGCAACGCTTCCAGTAAGAAATAATAATGTTACATTGTTCAGACGTTGAGTTGTAGTTAAGACGGCAGGAGTGGTGACACGAGGAAGTTCATCCTTTGGGCATCTTCAATAAGTAAGTTTATAAACTTCTAGATCGATATGGTTATTAGCAGACGGAAGATTGAACTTTAAGAAATTCAATATAGAAATACATATTTATTTTTAGTTTTTGACTGTAAATACCCTTTAATGAAGATTTAATAGCAAAACAGAGTGAACCTTAAACATATAAAAACAAGATGGGTAACAAGCTCAAGCAGCAATTAACAACAATATAACAGAGCATGTGACCTAGAGCTACCTAATAAAGCTCACATTTTGTTTAAAAATGGTATAGCATAGTAGCTGCTACACGGAACATTGTGTAATTTAATGTTTTTTAAAATAACTTTTACAGTTTTCATCTGCATCTTTTTCCAAAACTGGAAAAAAAATCTTATTAGGTTTATCCATCGCAACAACAAACTATGAAACACAAAAAAATTATAATTTTCTGCAAAAGTGATAGGTTTACTGTGTTTTTACTGCATATAGCTCCATGTGCACCATCTATTGAGTAGAGATGAGTTTTGAGTTCAACATGAACTGTAGCTGTTTGAGGTTTGCCAGACAAGTGAACTAAATGCACAGATTTGGCCTGTTTGCCACCTGAACCTCTGGCTGCTGCTGTAATTATTAGTAATTATTAGCAAGAAGTAATGTCATACAACATAAAAATCGGACGCATTCCCCTGCCCAGAAGCCACAGCTGTTGCGTACAGTTGACATGCATGGACATATAACCCTGGACCCAGTAGCTGTGGCTTCTGGACAGGAAAATACACCCGATTTTTATGCTGTATGTCCCCAGTTATCTATGTGTCTAAAGCCTTATAGGCAATATTATTTACGGACTATCTCAGGACCTTGTTTCAAATAGTAAAGAAGCTGGCGGGTATTCCCATGTGATGTTATTGACCAAATATGGTCATCAGCCAGATTCTTTGGCCGGGTCGTCTGGGCATCGTTCATCATAATTGAAGGTGGATCCACATTGCTGGACGACAAGATTGATGTAAGATCTACATTGTGGGACATTATTTGGGGAATTTCCAATAAGGAAGTTTTTCTAGGGTGTCTGTGTGCTTATTTACTTTGTAATTTTTTGTGATCGAGTAACCAGGAACCTCCTTCTCATTCTTGCAGAGGGGGTAATCTTTTTAAGTGGGAGAACTTAATACTTTTTTGCCCAACTGTATGTTAAAAGGATCTTGCAGATTTCAATAAGTCCCTCTCAGAGACTCCCACATCCTGGAGGGTTTTGTCCTCATCAATATTAGGACATTGTGGCTTGCTGGGGGGCACCGTATTAAAGCTACTTCATGTGCAGGTTTAAGACAACCTAATAAAGTATGTTATTTCAAGGAATTGTGAATTTTTAATGTTGCCCTTTAAGCCTTATTTAAAGAGCTGCTCCCCTCTGAACTGTATTTTTTAAAAATATTTCCAGAATTGATTTTCAAGATTCATCCTTCCATAGACTTTAATAGGGTTCACAATAAAGTTTGCAAGTAGTGGATATTCTGCTGATTTTGACAAACGATCCCAAGTGCATTTGGCTCATTACTACTAATGAGGATGCAGTATATCTCATTATAACTCCTGTAACTATTGCAGACAGACCCTCCTAGTAAGATGGGGAAGTTTTGTCAATGGCCTGTCATTTCTTTTTTGTCTGTTCATCAAAAATTAAACTAAGTGTAGTATTATTAGGATGTCGAAGGGGACATTTAAGAGTGATCATATTGCTGTAAATGATATTTGAAATGCACACTGTATATGTTATTAATTTTTAGTCATATGTGATTTGATCTTACTATAGCTGTACATAAATTATGTATTCTGGGATCTCTGTTTAGTTGCATTGCAGAATGATTTTTGCAGTGCTTATGCCATATGAGCAGACCATTTTTAGCTAAGGGCACATAATGTTTAGAAAACAATGTGCGGGCTCCTCAGGTGACTATTCTGTACTTATTTCTCTTTTAAAAAAAATAATAATTCAGAAGGACACTGATTGCAGTGCTTGGTGTCATTCCATGAACACTCTTTTGTGTGCCCACTCCCCCTCCAATGGCACCAGATAATAATTTGGCCATTTTGGCTCATAATTCACGGGCTTGTGCCCTTTCATTAAGTCAATGCTGGTATTAACCACCAGGTTTTTACAGAGCTGGCAAAATCTAAAGATCTTCTCTCGTAGCTGCCCAAGATTATGAATCTGGGTGAAGATGGCTGTGCTGGTGCATAAAAAGTTTGAGAAAGCTCTCCCTTCAATTGTGGAGCCACTGAAAAAAGAAGGAGGTAGGAAGACAAACCTGTAGGTAAGATGTAAGGACTGGTACCAAGCAAGCCATAGGAGGGAGGGTAAAGGTTGACTCTACCAACTGAGCAATTATTGGGAAGGACCATCAAGCAGATCTCTCTGTGCAGTTTGGTGGGGGAGGCTCTCCAGTTACCTCTACTGTTCTTCTTTATTCTGTGGAGGAAAGAATTGTATGTGCATTACCAGCTGTAGTGGGACTTGATGTTGCTAGGATTTAAGGAAGAATTCTATCTAAAAATCAATAGCTCTGTTTTGAATACAACATAATTAGAATGTTTGTCTAGGCATATTGGAATCCCTCTGACTGCGAGGAGAGGAGGTGCAGGCATTTAGCTGCTATGCCTTTGTGAGAGGGTTATTCGGAGATAGGAAGAGTAAAATAAAAGTGTATATAAAGTAATGAATGGCAAAAATCAGTGAGATTTCAAACAAAGAGAATTATTTTGGCACTGTAAGGTCTTGGTGTAGGACTGTGAGGTATCAGTACCAATACTTTGACCCTGACAAGGTATGTTTTAGCAGGTATTGTTAAGGAGTAGGTTAAGTGTTAAGCTTTAAGTTGAAGTGACACTAAATTCAGGAGTTCATTCTTAAAAATGCATTCAAGTATATTACTTATTAACAAAAATGTATCTTGTTTGTATATCACTCAAATCACAATCACTACAATCTCAATATAAATTAGCAGGAGTACCGTAAGCGCCGCGAAATGGGCCGCAACAAGGGACCGAAGACATCGAAAGCACCAAAAGCACCGAAGATGGCTGGAGCCTTCCGTCCGCCACAAACGCCTAATACAGGCATTAGATCTTACTTCAGGTCCCCGGATTCAACACCGGAGCACACAGAGATGACGTCAGACGCCGTGAGTGTCTCTGCGTCTGGCGGATCCTCCGGCGAGAGAGACCGAGATGCCGGACCCTCTCTATTCGGCGGAATACTCAACTGGGTTTACAGTCAGTGCTAAGACAGAGGTATGCGATCTGCTCCCTCGTTCCCCTGGGGTCTCTCTCAACACACTCTCCCTGTGGCAATCTTCCATTAGTGAAGAACGGGCTTCCTCTTCTGACAGGCAATCCTTACCAACATTGCATACGGCAGATATGGAATCTTTCCCTCTCTCTGCCCCTGCTGCCATAGGTATCGCCATAGACAGTTTTCAAGATGTTCTAGGGGGGTATCTATGATACAAATAGCCCCTCTAAAGCAGAGAAACCAGGGAATGAAGACCCATAGTAACCAAGATACCGGCCCAGAAATAGAGGGAAATTATGTAAGAGACATGCCTATTGTTTCTCCTACACTGGCAGGGACATTCCAGGATCCTGGGATATCCCAGGCTCGACCTGCTTCTAGCAAACAATGGTTTGAAAAAGGCCATGATGGAGAAATAGCACCATTACACTTATGTGAGACCAGGAGATCTATAACTAATGCTGGAATATCTCAAATCGGTACCCAGCCTCAAGAGCTGAGTGCCATCTGAAACTGATAACGAAGAACCAATGACTTGGAGGGACTTTATTAAGTTTATTCCAAATAAAATGGACTTTCATGCCCTGATCCAAGAAGTTAAAGAAACCTGTCGATCCGAAATAATGGTTCTCCGTGAAGACTTTCAGCATCTTGCTAACCGAGTGGAGATGGTTGAAACTGACACTCAAGCGACAAGACAAGATTTAGATTCACTACATATTCAAGTGATTGCTCAGAGCTCTACCATAAGAGATATGCAACGTCATATCGAAGATTTAGACAACAGGGGCCTTAGAAATAATATCAGGATTAAGGGGCTCACAGAAGCTACTGGACTGGAAAACTTACACGAGACCCTACAGACCATATTCAATAATATACTGGGCAAACCTCCTACGCACATAGTGGAAATTGACCGAGCCCATAGAGCATTTCGCCCTCGTGGAGCGCCTACAAAACCTAGGGATGTAGTTTGTAGGATTCATTCCTATGACTCTAAGAGGAAATTATGCAGTTAACACGCAAATCGCGAAATTTGGAGTTCAAGGGGTCACAGATCCAATTGTTCCCAGATCTTTCTTGGATAACCCTACAACAACGCCGACTTTTACAACCTTTGCTTACTTTACTACAAGAAGCCAATATCCCATATCGATGGGGCTTTCCTTTCAGCCTCACAGCTAGACGAGAAGGTAGATCGTCAACACTGAAAGTCCCTGAAGATCTCAAGGCTTTTTGCAGAGACTTGGGAATTCATTGTCCTAAATTGACAGGTTGGGACCCTTTGTCCACCACCCCTTTGCAATCTCCTCAGTGGCAAGTGGCTTCCAAGAAAAAGCAATATGGTCCCAAGAGAGACACCCATGACCATGCCCTACATCAGGCTCGATATGAGGTCAAAGACGACCATACTTGATCCATCGGTGTAACCACTTATTGATTATTGGGCATTATATGTATTATGTACTCATTCTTATGTATTACATACTAGGATAGATTAATAGCTTTAGCAGTAGAGAATGTAGCATAACCTATGTTAACTAATTAAATACACTGATGATTATTTAATCTTTTTTTTCTCCCTTTCTTTCCTTTCTTGATTCTATCATACCGTTTTGTCTAATAGGCCCTGTCTACGTCTCTAGGAGACTAGGCCCCTCTTTATGGAAATGAAATAGGACTGTACTCTAAACAGTTAGAAATAGGGAGAGTTGCCCTTAGCTCACTTCCTTAGTCACTACCCCCCTGTTTAGTTTAGTTTTAACTTAGCTGAATTAGTATATTAGTTTAGCTTTATCACTGCTTGTATAACCTAGCAGAAATATATAGGATGCTTAGGGTAGTGTCGGACTCTTTGGACTCCGACAATAGCAGTCTTCGATACGATATTTTGTTTATGTCAAGAATATATTTTTTTTGTGTGCTTACCTTATCCATTTTCTTTTTTTTTTTCCTTCCCCCCCTCTACCCCTTTTAATGTTATCTGTAATAATTTACTTTTTTTTGTTTGTTTACACTTTGAAGAAACTCTCTCACGGGAAATTCGGCTTTTGGCCCTATATAAGTGGCTCTTCAAGGATGCGGCCTCGGAGACCTCTTTACTTTCTGGGATGTTATCCAGGTGGTAAGCTTGTTATATATTTTGTACTGATGGACCTATATACAGTAATTCCATTTTTTTCCATATTCCAATGGCCCCGCCCAGTAATTATGACATAGTCTCCTTTAATGTAAAGGGACTAAATTCTAACCGTAAGAGCGGATTACTCTTTAGAGACCTTAAATGCTTTGACTTCTCAGAGTTCACTTAACTTTTTAAGAACCCACTTCCCGACTTATTATTTAGCTAATTCCACCTTAGGAAAACGGGCTGGGGTGGCGACCGTTTTCAGAAGTTATTACTCACCCAGGGGGGCAGGCACATTATAATAAATGGTACATGGGGACAAGACCAAGTCATACTATGCAATCTATATACACCAAACACTAGACAAATATCGTTTTTGAGAACCATTTTTTCAAAATTGTTTTCTATACCTCATAAATACTTGATTATTGGGGGTGACTTTAATGTCATCCTGTCCCCAACTCTAGATAGACTGGGGATCGCTGGAAACCCCACACCTGGGGGCGCAGTAAGATTAGCTCATCAATTTCAACTAATGCTTAAAAGATATACTTTGTTTGATGTCTGGAGAACTCAGAATCCAACAGATAGACAATTTACTTTTTATTCCAATGCCCATGAAACTTACACTAGAATTGATCGTTTTTTAGTTAATAATAAAGCACCACGTGCCACTGTCTCCTCAGATATTACCCCTATTACATGGTCCGATCATGCTCCCATAGTTTTGTTGATATGCTTGTTTCCCCCTCTGGTAAAATTCTATAACTGGCATTTAAATGAATGGCTTCGTAAAAATTAAATAACTAAATCTCAATTAGAGACCTCCCCTGCTTGAATATTTTTCCATGAATGAAGGTACCGTGGACCTCCCTAGTACCTTATGGGAGGCACATAAGGTAGTCATGCGAGGTCAATGTATCGCACTCTCTAGTAAGCTTAAACGTGACACCCAGCTTCAACGTCTATCCTTGGAAGCTCAAATTAAGTCCTTGCAGCGGAGAATAATCTCTACTTCTTCCCCTAACTTACTCCGACGAATCCTCTCTGTTAGGTCACAATTGCAACAACTGGATATTACAGAGGTGGAGAAATCGATGCTTTCTACTAAACAGAAGTTTTATGAGAGAGGCAATAAGGCTCATACTATGTTAGCTCATAAACTCAAAGCAGACCAGACTCAAAATTCTATTCATTCTATCAGAGACATAAATGGCACCGAACAGTTCTGTCCAGATAAGGTGGCATCCATCTTCCATGAGTATTATACTCGTCTTTATAATATACAAGACCCTGCATTCAATTCAGAAGACCCCACTTTAAAAACTCGTACTATGGACTATCTCTCTGAATACCCTCTTCCTCATATTTCCCAAAAAGAGTGTCAACTCCTTAATCGCCCTATTACATCTGAAGAGTTAAACTTAGTAATCAAAGGCCTACCTAATGGCAAGGCGCCAGGCCCAGACGGTTTTTCTTATTTGTACTACAAGATATTTACCCCCATTCTTACTCCTTACTTATTAACATTATATAATGGCTTTCTGGAAGCCTCCCCTATCCCCACTTCTATGCTTGCCTCTTACATCACAATAATTCCTAAACCTGGTAAAGATCACCTGGATTGCTCCAACTACTGAACCAATTGCTCTGTTGAACTCGGATCTAAAAATATTTTCCAAATTGTTGGCATTACGATTGGGTCCCCTTCTTCCTTCCATGATACATATAGACCAAGTCGGCTTTGTCTCAGGCAGACAAGCGGGAGACAATACAAGACGTACAATAGACCTCATAGAAATTCTAAATCTTTCAGATACATCACTTTTATTTCTCATGCAACATACTAAAGATATCTGGCACTCTGTAGGCTTTAAATGTAATCTTACTTCAACCACTACACCAATAAGATCATTTTTATATACGCCCCTTCTCCCGGCTACACTCAATCGACATATTGCTTGTCCTTGGTCAGATCAAGCTCTTCTACGCTTTAAAGACATAATAGACAAAGTAGACAGGACCCTACTGCCATTACCGATTTTACAAACTCAGTTTAATTTACCAAACAGATCCCTCTTTACATTTCTTCAGATTAAACATTTCGCATACACAGTTTCCTCTTGACTTATTTTTTCACCATTAACACTATTTGAAAAACTGTGCTTAGAAGATTTATAAATTACTTAACTTTATTCGTGTTGTTCCTTTCCCGAAGCATAACAACATGTGTAGATGGGAGAGGGCTTTAGGCAAGACACTGGACATGGAGGAATGGGAGGATATCTGGACTAACGCCAGTAGACCTCCATTTGTACTTTATATCAGGAAAATCAGTACAAAATTATATACCATTGGTACCTTTCCCCAGATTTGCTACATCATATGAATCCTTTGCTATCACCAGCATGTTGGCGATGTATGACACTAAAGGGCAGCTTACTCCACATATTTTGGGAATGTCCCAAGATACGTCCCTTCTGGAAGTCTATAATGATTATGCTCCAAAGATTAATTGATAAGACTATACCAGACGACCCTGTATATTTGCTTCTAGGCCTTCCTATTCCACATTTTTTGAAATTTACCACCAAATTCATCAACCATGTCCTCACTGCAGCAAGATGCCTTATAGCCTTAAAATGGCGACAACCTATACCTCCGTCTTATGAAGAATTATTGCGAAGGATTCATGATATCCATAATTTGGAATATCTAACGGCTCGATTGCATAATACTATTCCCAAATTTGATAAGGTGTGGTGCCCCTGGCAAATACTCGAGAGAACTAGGAGCGATGCCATGCTTCCTGATGTTCTTCATTTCCCGTGAGTACGAGTATGAGTAAGAGATAAGATTTCCCCTTTTTTTTTTCTCCTTCCCCTCTTTTCTTTGGATTATATTATTGTTCAATTTAATTACATTACTTTATTTTTGTTTTATATCCCTGTATCTATGTTAAAACCTAAATAAAAACAAAATTCATCTAATATAAATTAGTAAACTAAACATGAGACTGTAGTCCATCACGGGAGTGATCTTGGAGCGGTAGCTACTTTACAACACACACAGGGACCATGGGAAACAAGAGTAGCTGCCTTCCAGAAGGAAGGACAGTGTCAGCACCAATTCAGAGATGATTTGAGGATCTGAGTGATACACAAATAAGATGCATTTTTGTTAATAGTTAAGGTACTTGAATGCATTTTTAACATTTTACTCCTGAGTTTAGTGTCACCTTAAGCTAAATTTGGCAGAGCGTCATTGATGCAATGAGCATATTTTACACATTGTAAAAGCAGAAAATAGCATATTCTATATACCAGAGGACCAGGCTGAACTTTGCACATATGTAGCATTTTTCATTCTTTCTTTCCTTGGTAAGGATTCCCACTCGGTAAAGTAGCAATGCCCCTTCTGGTTTTGTCATGTGCCAATTCTAACTGGAATAAACATAGCCAGTAGATGGAGTATTACAAACATGTAAATAACATTTGAACTTGCAATTATATAAACACCAAAACATTTTAATAATTTATATTAGATATTTACATTTAAGTAATGCAAACTAGAAACTTAGTACGGTCGGGCAGTTTTAGGATATACCATTTCCGTGCAGGCACGGAGCTCCTACCTATTAGAGATATCCAAGAATGTTCCACCCCTCCCATGACCTTTGGAAGGCACTCCAGGTGCGCCATGGTCTGTCAGTGTCCTACCATTTGCTCTGCGATCCACCTGACCTTCCCCATCCGGTTTATATATCTAAATGGGAAAGAGATTTAGGAACCACTTTTACTGCACCTCAAGCGGATAGGATCTTGCAGATGATGCACAAAGCCTCTATCTCCAGTAGTGTCCAAGAAACGGGATTTAAAATCCAGTCCAGATGGTACAGAGTGCCAAAAACCCTACATAGGATGTTTCCACAGTGCTCACCACTCTGTTGGCGATGCCAGGCACAGGAGGGATCGCTGCTGCACATATTCTGGTCCTGCCCTTTGCTCAGAGATTTCTGGAGTAAAGTGGCTGAGATCTGTCAGACATTGACATTGACGGAGGTTGGTTTGGGTTTGGACCCCGCTGAATATCTCCTGCACCTAGATCCCATGTCCCTGCGCCGCTACAAGAGATCCCTTCTTACTAAGTGCGGCGAAACTGTGCATCCCCCTGTACTTGAAGCGCACATCTGCACCACCGATCTCACTGTGGCTGGCAAGGGTCGGAGAGATCTATAGAATGGAGGATCTCCTGGCCTCTGGCAACCATAGAGTTACCCAGTTCAATCGAACCTGGTTCTACTGGATAGAATTCACTACATCCCAGGAATATTTAGCCCTACTGAGTGAGGTGGGATGAAGTAATCATGGGAGACCTGTGGAGACAGTTGACCTGCCTGGGGTGGAGATGCGGGACTGCATCCATTGCGTATATTCCTATGGATGGCAGTCAGACATGCACGTGGCCGGATCACTCACAGCAATAATCAATAACCACTTGGGATTCGTAGCTGGACGTCTGTATATCTCCTCCTGGCTTCCCTCTTGTCCTTCTTTCGCTCCCTTCCATTCTCCCCTTCTATTCTTTCATCCTCATTCCACCCTTTTCACTCAATAAATGTAGATGAGCTCTGCGACCAATGCTCCCTAATCATACATGATATGGCATAGATGATTTCTATAGCTTAAAGTTGAGCGGAAATGTGACTGCTTTCAAGAGTGTTAACATGTGATACCCTACTGCAATGTTGATTTTCTCTGACCTGTCTTTTGTACACTATGTATGACTATTACTTTCTACTGTATTGAAAACTCATATAAATAAAGAATTTATAAAATAAGAAACTTAGACCCCTTCTAAAATGAAAATAATAATTGGCTGGTTCTCTTTATCAAATGAACAAAAGCATCATTAATCTTAGAGACAAGATAATTTTTTTATGGTTTTCTTTTTCTTTTTATATTTACTCTTGTATGGAAAGATCCACTAAAACTTGGTGGACATACAAAATAATTTATTTAATAGTGAAAGCTGTATTGGTCAACAAACTAAAAGTAGAAGTGCACATTCAGCTGAAAGCTGCATATGCAGAACACAGTTCTCATCACTTAATTATGAGTGACTGTGCCATCAAAGCTCCCTAAAATAAAGTACTTTTTTTTTTTTTTTTTTAATACAATGGAGGGGGTTTTGGCACAAAGCCTTGGCTGACGCCCTTATTTAAGTTAATGAGGAGCATCCTCTTCCCTAGAACAGATTGGAGGTTATTTTACTGCAACTTAATGTTTAACACTCAAATGCTTGCTAAATATGTTTTTTTCTTTGCTGCATACTAAAGTAAGTAAATAATCCTAACATCATGTCTAAAACAATGCATATTCTATTATGGCATCTACTGTATTATTAGGATTTTGGTGCCCAGCAGATAAATAGTACATTCTCTAAGTTAAAGCACTAGATATAAAATAAAGATTTTAGAATAAAATAATCTAGATACATCTAACATTATCCTAATTTAATTGCTGTTATGAAATGTTATCAAATGTTATGAAAAACACATGAATGCTGCCATTGCTGACCTCTGTCTGAAAATGCCAGTTGCCTGTCTTATATGCTAAATACTTTAGGTCAGTGAGCAAGAATAAATATACAGATGAGGATTTCTGCCTTTTTTTCCTCACATAACTGATCTGTATAATTTTTCTAGGTCAGCGATTCAAAAATGATAGAAGCCAGAGAGGGTCAAAATGACAGCCAGGGAACTAGCAATTTTCCTATTGCTTTTAAGGGTGAAAATGTATGGTCCCTGTCTCACAACTGACTTAGTAATATTCCCTTCGTGCACCGTACCAATGCACTCCAGAATTCAATTGGGTGCTGGAACAACTGGTGGATGGAGCCACGGGATATAATCTAGAACAGGGGTCTCACACTCGATTCACTCGAGGGCCACTGGACAAATAGTTTTTTCCCATGGGGGCCGGTTGCCAAATTTCATACTTCACACATACACACAGATACGCACTCATAGAAATATGCACAACCCCCCACAACCAGAACTACAAATACTAATATACACACAATAAGGCCCCATTCACACTTGTAAGTTTAGGAGTGATTATGGAATTCTGCGTCAGGAATTTGTGTTTTGCCTACAGCAGGAATCCCTAATCTGCCGTTTACAAGCGGCAACTGTCACCCATTCAAGTTAATAATCAGGTGACAATCGCTGCATGTAAACGCCTGTACACCGCATGTAATGATATGTGATATGATAAAATGTAGTTCTCTAGCATTAAATATCATTCAGTTAGTGTTTATATCCACTTTGACTATACAGTTTAGGTCCCTTCCATTTCAATGTCTAACTGTACAGTAGAAAGCTAAACATTGGTTCTGATGAAGGGGGCGTGCCCCAGAAACGCGTAAACCATTTATCAATACAGGGATCGAGGTTACTGGTGTTTTACATCGCTCCAGATTCTCCCTGCCAGGGGTTCCATCCTCTCACCTTATTCTACTGGTTTTTATTCTACCGAACTGTTGTAAGTACAGCCTTAGAGCTGCGTGTTTTTACTATTAAATAACGTTTTTACACTATGGAGGCGCTCTCTTTTGTTCCTTTTCTCATAGAAAGCTAAACAGTCCGAAGTTCACAATCACTGTGTCCAGTGTGAATTTTACATACTGTAAAACTGTAATATTAATCTGTACTGCAAGCATTTTGAATGCTTTCCTGCAGTATTATTGCTTTACATAAGATATTTTTTATTGACCTGCAATGTGCCTCTGACCTTGCTCAGGAATTGACACCCAAGATAGTGCTAATTACTGCCTTTGCTGGTCCAGCACCTATCAGCAGTCTCAGGGCTAGTGCATGTCGATGGAGGCAATTACAGGTAAATAACATGCCTAAATTCTTTAAATGCACATGTAATATTATTGGAAGTTTGTTGTTGAAATTAATAGTTAATGGAATGGAATGTATGTCTAATCTAACAAAACGTAACAAACATCAGGTGGTTATAAGGAACCAGACCTTTGCATTCCCTTTCAGTTTGGAAATGACATATGAAACAAACAGCTTATTCTTCAGAACAAAAAAAGGTAGGAATCAGTGTTTTCTAAAATCTTTGGAATGCACATTGATCACCCAGAAGACATTGTTTTTTATCATCAAAAGTGGAGTGAAGCTGGCATACTCTAATTGAGTGGCTCTCAGGGCTGAACTAGAAAAAGTGCTTGGCTCCACAATCCACAGTAAACGTGGATGGGGGAATCACTCTGCTGGGCTACTGTATTCTGACAGTGGCAGGAGAGCTGCTGTCAGAATACCAAATGATGACTGCAGCTCATTGGCTGAATATATTTGGATCAGCTCCTTTTTCAACTTACTTTTGTCGAATTAAGTGGAATCAAAGAGGCAACACACTGCTTAGTCAGAGGACTCAGGTGAAATTTGAGTAGTGTATGGCCAGCTTCACACTTTAAATCTAAAACAATGCTGTACCACTTTCTAAGTATTTTACACATCCTACAGCTGCCCATACTTTACTTTTTTTAACCCTGACATTCTTCACATTGAGGGGGGGGGG
>NW_017307208.1:427028-438442 GCF_000935625.1 Nanorana parkeri
AATATGGGTTGACAGGGCCTAACTGGCAAAGGAAGTGGGTCTTAGGGCCCATTCACACCAGTAGGCATGTGTTAAGGTGCATATAATGCATACCCAGTGCAATGTGCTCTACAATGCATTGCAGCTCTTGCTTTTTTAACTTTAATATTCTTGATAGTCCATTTACCTCTGCAGCATCGCAACATACTGTGCAAAAATGTGGCATGTTCGGCATTTTCTCAGCGCTGAACTGATTAGACATAAAGTAAATTGCCTTGTCTTTGCATTGGAGCCGGTGTAAATCATTAAAACTAGGGTTGCACCGATACCATTTTTTACAGACTGAGTACCAATACTTTTCCTCAAGTACTCGCTGATACCAATTGACTTAACAATTACTAAATTCATTTTTAGAAAGAGCATTTTTCTCAGTACATGTTAAAATAAGATTTGAAAGAAGAATTGGAAAATTATATGTTTGCACTATTTGGCTTTCTGAGAACTCACTAGGCTCCTAATTATGCTAAAGGCATGGCTGTCCTTTTTTAGTGGCAATTAGTTGTTCACACAGTCTCTCTTAAACCTCGGATAAATCAGACTATATTGGTCTGCAGAGATAGCCTGTGTGACAGCAGCCTTGTAAGTATAATCTGTTATTTTCTGAAACTAGACACAAGATCTATTCCTCTGCTAAAGAGGAAAGAGTGAACTGTGTAGTAAGTGCTGCCTAAAATGCTGCCTATGTTTATTTGATGCTAAAAAATGCAATGCAGATGACTATGGAAAAAACCTAATTGAGGCTGCATAGCACAGGAGACAGATGAGACCTAAATGCTTTATTAAAATAATTAGATAGGTTCCTATATGCTGGACTGAGTTATTCCTCCACCTAATAGGTGTTTTAAATTTCTTCTTGACAAAGTGTAGAAATCATAAATTATATGGAATCAATCAGCTTTATTGAACAAAGGAGCACAACACATTTCACAGTTTTGCATTGTCCCACTATTTACTCCCTTTGCAGATCTCTGCATTCTTTGGCATTCTCTAAGGTGCAAAGGAAGTTGATGCTGAAAGATCAAAGTTTGGCCAAGTAGCAGGTAGCTATAGCAGCTGTCACTGATTGCATGTCCCACTCTCTTCGAGGCCTGATAACTCCACTCATTTTCAGCAACCCAACATATACTATTCTTGTTGGCTTGGGGGCAAATGTTCTCTTGCATCCTGGCTCAGTCCTCTCCCAATTAGGTGATCAAAATCTTACTTCATTAAGGAAGCCACACCCAAAGTAGAAATGTCTGTCCCTCCCCAGTTTACTGCGTCTTTCTGTAAGCAGCGGTCTTTGTGTAGTGGTCCAATATATCCCTGCTATGTCAGAGCTACAGCTCGCCAATCAGCACTGAGTGTGAGGTTTGCTAATTGGAGAATTGTAGCCTATGCCTTCTGCACATGCATTTGCTCACCTCTTCTATAAAATGTGCATGCAATTACATTTTCATGACACCCCTGAAATTAATTTGTTCACCATCACAGGCAGCCACATCATTTTAAAAACAGTGATAAATTATAACGCCATTGTGCATAAGTGCTGGAAAAAAAATCAAGGCCCTAAATTCAATGGAGCAACAAGAATGCATTCAAATCAAAACAAGTTTTTAAACTTTACTGTATACAAACTATTCATATCATTTTACTATCTGTGAAAGGATCTAGCCGTAGCTCCGGCTGATCCTTCGGCTAGCTTCAGCCCCAGGACCCCTTCGGTTCAGTAGAACCGAAGGGCTGCTGTACGGGCTATTCACTATAGCCCGTACAGCTCCAGAAGTTGACTGAGCTGAGGTGAAAGCCGAAATCTGGCTGAACGGCTGGCCATTGGCCGGCCGACAGCCTGCTCCTGACAGCTGGGTGGAGCCAGCCGTCATCTCACGTCTGGCTCCGGCCCCTTGCAGAGAGATCAGCGTCCCTGGTTACCAGGTATCCAGGGATGCCATCTGTCATTACACACTGAGAACCTGGCGTGGTCGCTATAATATCACAACGGCCTCTCCGGGTTCTCAGTGTATAATGACAGATGATCTGTCATTACTCTCCCGGACGCTCTGGGAGTCTAATGCGGCTCCCGGCTGCCCATGAGAGAAACACTTTCTCCAGGAAAGGCTTACTCTGCTCGATCGAGCAGAGTAAAACTTTCCTTGCAATCTGTTTTTTTTTCTGACATAAGGATGACAGCAGCAGAGGGCAGGTGCAATAGCTAGTTTGCTATAAGTTAGTGCAAAGTGAAATAGCCAATAGGAATCTAGCTATGCATTCCTATGGTTTTTTTGTTTTGTTATTCTGACGGCAGCAGAATTGCCCGGCCAATAGAAAACAGTTGGGCGGAGCTAGCGGTCACAGCTAGCTCCGCCCAATCCTTTTCTATTTTATTTTTTCTACTTTTTTAACTGTTTTTCTATTCTGCTCGGTACCACAGAGGTCTCGAGCAGAATAGCCAAGCCAAATGCTGCTCAGCGGCATTCAGCTATTCGCTCACTGCTGTTCGGCATATATGAGAATAGGCCGAACAGCAGCGAGCAACCTGGGTGTTGTATCGGCTGAGTCGAACTCCTTCTGCACTTCGAAGCCAGCTGAAGCAAGCCGATGTATGGCTGATTTTAGTCGTTGTATGGCTGAAATCAGTCGTACAAGTAGGAAGTGAATAGCCGACCAGCGTTCCGCTCACTTCACTTCGGGCCGGTTATTCACACGGTGCCTACGGTTATTCACACGGCTGCCTACGGTTATGTGAATGTCACAGAATAATATATGTAATCCTTTCTTTTATAATTCTTTGAACTGTTTAAATATTCTGCCCTGGCTATATTTAGCACTATCTCTAGACCATTCAGGTTTAGCCAGGGTATTATTTGAATGTCTTCCCCATTCAGGTCCCTAAACAAAGCAGATGGCGTTTCATAGTTGGTCACAAATGGCTGTCAGTGAGTATTTGTCTGTGTGCCAATAACCTATAGTTTGGGGACTCCCTATGAGAGTGTACCAGCCCTGACTCTGCTGATAGCAGCATCTGAGAAAGCAATCAATTTTTTCTTGTCCATCTCACTCCAAACTGTTGACAAGGGAGTGCAGAAAACACACACATACACGCTAGAATCTATGAAAATGCTCCTCTTCAAGGTACAAATTAATGCAGCGCTGTATCCATTGATACATTATTAAATGCATTTTTAAATGCCAGCAATGTACCCAGAATTGACCTGTTAGCAGCCTCTTCCCTGGGCAGCAGAGCTCAGAGTAGTAGAAGAGGAGGCAGCACTAGGAGCCAAATAGTTCATATGCTGACAAGAAGCATGCTGATAAGTGGAGAAAGCAGAGTGACAGAAAAATGAGCTAATCTCTGTGCTGCTTCTCCTCCACTGTATAGTCACAAGCCAAGTGCATGGCAGCTGGGCCCAGAAGAATGTGTTGAATTAATCTGACCAGCATTTAACCCAGAAGAAAAGTGTGGGGGAAAGCTTTATATTTAAGGTTAGTATTGCAGAAAAAGCTGAATGTTTATTTTAAATTTAAACATCCAATTTATTTTTTATTCTTAATCTTTTTTTACTGGAGTTCTGTTTTTTTTTGCAGTAACAGCAACCTAAGGTCTTTTATATTTTAATACCCGTGTTTCCCCGAAAATAAGACACTGTCTTATATTTTTTTTTGGCTCAAAAAAACACACTAGGTCTTATTTTCGGGGAAGGTCTTATTTTTTTTTTTAAATGTACAGCAATCCACACTTATTCATGTACAAAGATATGGTAATCAGGGGCGTCATACCTTTCCAAGAGCAATTTGCTAACCAATCTCTGGCCAGAATGAGCGAAGCGCACTTTCACTATTGATTCCTCACAGGCGGAGTGCATTTGGCATCACTCCGTCTGTGACAGAAGCCGGCACCATAGAGGAGGCATCAGCTTATGCGGCTCTGCTCCCTCCGGTGCCGTCTTGCTTCCTCTAGCGCTGGCTTCGTTGGCACCGCTGATTCTCTCCTGCGGATCTTCATGTTCCCCCTTATGCCACCACCAGCCCTGGGAATGGTTACAACTAGGTCTTATTTTCGGGGTAGGTCTTATATTTTAGCAATTTCCAAAAATAGTACTAGGTCTTATTTTTGGGGTAGGTCTTATTTTCAGGGAAACAGGGTATCAGTCCCTCACATTACTTCACGTTATTCATTCATTTAGGAAAATGTTATCTGTTACATTTTGATTGACAGTTGCAGTAATAGAAGACATTGGGATGCAAGGATAGAAGCAAGTATGTGCACATAGCAATTTTTAATGATAGATAGATAGATAGATAGATAGATAGATAGATAGATAGATAGATAGATAGATAGATAGGTAGATTACACTGAAGGTCACATGGGGCTCCAATATACACCACAAGCGTGCAGGCAAAGCGCTTTTCTATTAACATTTAAATATCCAGGAAATAGAAACCACCCTTTCACTGGGGCTGCCTCCTCACTGCAAAAGTTAACTGTTTTTGTCTGGGGTTATTGTGTAAAGGACTTTTACTTACCTGGTCCTCAATCATGCAGGCTAAATAACATCATCATGTGTAATGCAGGCTAATAGCCCTGCATTATATGCAAGGAAGCTAAGGAACACTCCTCAAGCTGGAGTGTAGGGGAGAGAGAGGTGAGTGCCAACTACCTAACCTTTGAACAGGTTAGGGAGGAAGGGAAGTAAAAGTCCTTTGCACAGGTCCCCTAGACAATTAACCCTTGTACTTAGATAAATATAGGCTTTTAAAAAATGCCCAGGAATGTTCCAAACGATCTTCTAATTGTCAATAATTTTTAGCAATGTCCTTGGAGATCTTTTAGTATTTTTGTAATGCTCAACAAAATCCTTAGTTGAGGCCCAGTAATGTCTCTGCCCCAGCAAGAGCCTCTTAAAGAGCATGTGCATAAAGCTCAATAACAGGAAAACAAGCTTTTTGGCATGTTTATACTTTCAGAATTAAAAGTCTTTCCCAGGGACATCCCTAAAAATTTTGCGACTGGGGGTCGGGGGTGTCTGCTAGAGGTGCATTGTACCTTTGTCCAGCGTCCTGCCCAGCTCACTGACGTCACTGCTTGCCAGGAACTGGGCTTCAGCCAGGTTGCCACCCTCCCATGTGACCCAATGAAATAATATATAATGAGGCAAATGCCTCAGGCTGCCTCATAAAAGGGACAGCTCTTGTCTTTCCTAACTAATGTGACTGCCAGTAGCTTTATGAACAAGAATAATCTTCTTCCTGGTTATTTAAAGTGTACTTATCACCAACGTTTTCTATATTAGTTTTGGATCAAGTGGTGAAGGATTACAACAGGCAGTAAGGGGAAATCTCTCCAACAGCAACACAGCCAGACATAAAAACTATTTTAAATTAATTAGGTGAATGCAAGAACAGATTTTTGCTGTTGTCTGTGCCCCTGTTGCAGATTTTCCCTCACTTCCGGTATAGGAAAAGATTGACCCCAGAACAAAAAGTGATGTGAAATCTCTCAGATAGCAGTAAAACCTGACAAGGGTTCTAACCTTTCCCCATTCTATCCAAAATGAAAAAAAAAAAAGTTGGGTATATATACACACTTTAAGGTATTAGCAAGCTCCCTGTGGTGCTCATACTTAGTATAGTGTAGACATATGATATTAATACTCTGTATGTTTTGTTATATAAAAAAATCAATGAAATACATTTTTCTCTTGCTATTATTGGTGAATCAGTCCTTGCAGGCCAGGGCTGTGGGAGGGAAGAAGCTGCTTGAGGTTGTCAGTGACATCACATAGGAGGCTGGTGGGATAGTTCTGTCACCTGTTAAAAGAAGGACTCAGAAATTGGAAGGAACAACAGGTATTTTTAGATAGTTTTGCCCAGAGTTCTGCTTTAGTAGCAGGACAAAAACATTGAAAACCACTTTTGAAAAAACATATTTGTGTTAAAGCTTATATAAGATTTTAGTGATTAGGTTTAGCTCTACTTTAATTTTCTGAGTGTAAATATAATAGAAGCTTGTGAATGAGTATTTTTACAAGCTAGTAATGCCAGTAAAATATCAGGAAACATACATGAATACCATTTGTGTTAAATGTAACCAACCTGCTGAAGTCAAAGGATAGTTTACAAAGGAATTTATTGAGTGAACTGCTTTTAACATGGATATACTGTATATTTTCTTCCTTTAAAGAAGCGATCCTATTGCTAACAAAAGGTAATCCTTGTTGTGAACAATAGTATAATGGTATATACCACACAGTAGGTGGCTCTTGCTCCAGTTTATCAAATTTCGAAGATGGATATGGCAACTTTGGTCTAATACAAACAGAGCATGTTGAAGAAATACGCACCAAAATAAGGGGACTTAGTTCCCTGAGCTTGTGTATGGACATATCATTTATGGTGTGGCTCACTTGTAGACCTAACAAGGATGTAGTAAGAATTACACCTAAAGTAATTTGTCTACTTACGTGCTGCAAGCTGCGATTAGGCTTGCTTTGCAGCAAACAGAAGCTGATTGCAAATTATTTGTATAAACAGTGTTTTTATATTGATAACGTGCTATTTTTAAAATAATATTGCAAACTTTTTGTTTGCATAAATGAGAGTTATTATTACTAATCATTTTACATTGGTAATCCAATGTAACAGCACAATTTGGGCTGAAAAATAAAATTTTACTAGTTGTTTTCTTCATTACAATACATTAGTGAAATAAAAGATAATACTAATTTACTGATAATGCTTATTTAAAGCGGAGCTTTATCCATATCGTTAAAATAACAACAAACACACCTTAAGAAATGTTTAGTAATGACCATCTACAAACACATACTTCTAGATAATTGCAGGCTTTGTATTCTTTGCATATCTTTTTTTGTATGTATTTCAACTACCCAAAATAGGCTTTTGCGTTGTTAAAGGAAATAAATAAAACCCCAGAGAGAAACCTTTGCAATCATGGGGGAGCATACAAAGCTTGCAATGTAGTAAGTCCACAGTAACAACCACTAAGCCACCATACTACACATTCTATTATCCAAGATGTTTATGTTGCACACTGCTCTTAGCCTGGTCATACATTGTCTTCTGTGTTTCATTCCAACCTAATCAATATGTACATGTGGTGCACACAAGGTCAGAGTTTCTTTACCTTTCCTTTACAGAAAAGGGAATGTGGTGTCTGAATAAACAAAGACTTTCTACCACAATGGAAAATATATATGTGTAATAGTGAGCACTTTGTTATATTTGTTATCACAGAATTATAGTTACCTGATTACCTGAGCCTGTGCTCAGTTGGCTCTTCTGTGAAGCTCTTGGGCTGTGCATGGCCTGTCTTAGATATCACAGAACCATATGATTTGTGTACACCTACCAGAAACTAGAGATTAATAATATACATTGCATTTGGGTTGTAATGTAAATGTGGTTCTACAGTGCTCTCCCATCCGCAGTATACATTTCACTCTTAACCAAACTTTTTAAAATACGATTGTCCCTTAAGACTCAGGTGAGCATAGACTGTGCATGTGAATAGTGTATATGCCTAGGGAGATCATTGCAGCTTGATATGAAAGATGATATCACAGATTAGTTAACCGTATGGGCAGAGCCTCAAGGGAGGCATGTGAAATGAATCAGATTAAACAAAATTGATACAGTGAATACTTAATCAAACAGACAAAGGTAGTCTGCACAGCTAATTAGGGGCAAATAGAGTGTCCCTCTTGTACCTCATTTAACTGACAAATTGTGCAGACAGTTTTAATGGGAGTCTGTTTAGCAGAGAGAAAGCTGTACAGTTGACAGCTTGGCAAAATGTGGTTTCTGTAGCACCACATGATGCTTATGGAAATAAGTCTGGTGCAGCTGAGCTCGAGGTAGGGAGACCAACTCATCTGAATGGACCAACAGGAATCTGGATAGCAAGCTTGTTACCTGAAGTAGCAGAAGGCATTTACAAAACTACAGCTTATCAGTACCAAATGGACATATTTTTATACTTAAAACCGCTGAGATGTTTGAAGTGAGTGTAGAAAAGATGTCACTTACTCTTGTGAAGAATGCTTTCTCTCTATGATATTTCAAATATGTCAAAGAATATTTTTTGCTTGACTTACTTAAATTTAGAAGAAGCAGATAAAAGCAGGTAACAGAAGCTTGATCAGATTAAAGTTGCCTGTATATTGGATATAATAAAGATTCAAACATTGATTATAATAATGATAACAAAAGACTTCAAGCAAAACCTTGCAAATTTTAAATAACAGGTAAAACCTAACTGAATTTAGTTTGCTAAAACATTGTGTATTATACTTTTTTTTTCAAGATGTATGAATTCATTTATTGCTGCATTTCAGTACTTCTGATCTCCTGCAGCCAAATCCTGTCTACTTACATGCACTCTATCAATGACTACATGGCTTTTCTTAGGGTGATGTGACAACAGTTGACTGTGCCTGTACATAGCCACTTGTAGTCTCCATTGGGAGAGCATGTGACAGGGTGACAATGCAGGGGAACAATTGGAAGACATGGATGAAGTCACCCTATTACAGAAAGTGCTTAAAAAAAAACCTTCATGGCAGGATCATCAGGCATTATTGTAATGATTGTGGCAGATTTACAAATATGTCAGGGCCCTCCTAACCATCATGTCTTGAATTGTATTGTAACTCGTTATAATTGCAACTATAACGAAAAGTTTCGTCCGATGATCGCAAGGTGTATGGGCAGCTTTAGAGAGTGTGAATCTTTCTAATTAGGAAACAGACAGCAATAAAAACCTGGCATTGGTTCTAGCCCTTCACTGCTCCATGCTGTTAGATGCACTTTAAATGAAGAACTAGATTGTAAAATGTATTGGCATATCTGAGTTATAAATCTGCCATAATCAGGTTGACCAGCAGGAAGAGAGCCCATCTCAGTAACATGTCCCTGGAAATCACATGTAGCCAAGTGTATGATATCACTGAGGTATATGCTTAGGATGGTTGTTACTACCTGCAAACATCATGTGACTAAGGGATATAAAGATCTAACATAACAGAATAACTTAATTATATAGGTTTATTATATAATACTGTTTAATTGGTTAGCACGGCAGCTGGTTTATCACACCATAGCACGGATATTTTGGATACATATATTATTATATAATAAACCTATAAAAAATATAAATAATAGTTATTTACTAACTTTAATATAAGTATAGGCATCCCCCAAGCATGCTATTTTCAGGATTTATGTTTTTTATTGTCCTTTAAGCAGCATTAAAAGATTCTCTGCTTGCTGAATGGCAGTTTTTAAAACATTTATTGCATTATTACATGTACCCCATGGCAGTACCCATACTTTTTTTTTAAACAAACGCTTGCAAAGTTAAAAAAGGCCAGAAAAAGAACACGAGATGTAGCTCCCACAGTGTTTAATAGGGTGTTGAAATTTAGCAGATTTTTTTTTTTTTGCTGAACCTCTTGTGAACCAGTTTTTGCCTTGTTGACAAATATATGTGGAAGCCACATTGCTTCATCAAGGCCCCTCTGTGAAGTGTGGTCCCTACCTCTAATCTAACAGAGCTTCAGGTTTTCTTTAATACTGTGAGAATGCAATTTGGTCATCCATGCACGATTGATGCACTGGGATTTATGCATTAGTAAACAAGTCCCTGCATCTCTACTACCTTTTGTGAGACCGTCTCATTCACGTACTGCTTTCAAGTTGCACAAAAACAGAGCTTTGTAGTAATCTATTTAATGCTGCGAAAGGTGTCCAAAGCAAAATGTGGCCTGTTGTCATACACTTCCAAAAAACAAATGTTCTAGGTTTTCTTTTGCTTTTTTTCTTCTATAGGAAAATTCATAGTCTAATTGAAATGTAAGATATTTCCCAGTTGCCTGTCAGAAAAACTGTTGGAGGTAATTGATAAATCTCTTAATTTATTGCTAGCTCTCGCCTCCAAGCCAAAAACATACAAGCAACTGTCCTAACTGGGCAGCTAAACTCCCATGGGGGACTCTGGCAGATATTGGATATTGTAACGGCAAATTAGCAATGGCCACAAACCAGAAGTGACAGCTAAAGTAGCATGATGTAAAAAGTGTAACAATCTAATATCAGCTGCAATTGGCCCGACTTATCATATGGGCTAATCACAACACAACCTTGGAAATAATAGCCTCCAGACGGTACTGCTTTGTTAATGCCTTCTCCCAGTAGGTCAAAAACTGAATGAAAGCTGCTAGTGAACAAGGGTATAATATTGTAGTAATACGAAACGACAAGTGGAAAGCGAGGGTCACTTTTCATAATGATCAATAGAAGGTGTTCACATAACCTTCTAAATAAAGGCTGTATATCAAACAGTTGTTAAACTAAATATTATTTATAATATAATATTACATATTATATAAATAATATGTTATTAATATGTATTAATATTAAAATATGTGATTTATAATTCATATTGTTAAAAAGTGAATAAGGTTTGTTTTTATTTAAAAAAATAATTTTATACTAAATTAAACTCACATAATTCATAAATGAAAATTAATGTCAAAACTGCTGCCTGCTGACCTCATACTCCCAACCTTTTTGGTCTTGAACTCACTTCCAGAAAACTGCAGATAAAGGCTTTGCAACCAGTTACACACATTTTCACAAATTTCCCCTTGGTGGTTAAGTTATTCATTTGTATCTGGGGAAATGTTTAAAGTTTATCAAATATCCAGATCTGAGTCATTTTTTTCCAAAGCTTACATTTTGAGTGTGTGTGGGGGGGAGGAGGGGTCTCATTGACTCAGAAAGTACTTAAGGTTTTCATTGGGTTCTGTGTTCCTGTTTTCGAGATTTCTGGTTTCCTTTTGGCCTTCCTGTGTTGTCACCCAGATAGGAAATGATTGTCCCTGCAGGACATTCACATGGCTGGAACATAGGAGAAGACGACATGGGTTTCCTTTACTCCCCCAGGGGGTGCCCAATTAGAGCCATGACTTAATGGAGCCACATAGAGGACCCCTCCATTCTCAACTCTTCATTTTGAACGCAGTTCCTCTAGTGATACAGACTATTAAGTATAATACTTTAATATATATGTAAATATTATGCCCATGTATTTGCCAAATACTGTTGCTACATGTATAAATCATCATGTAGCCAGACAGCTGTGTCCCCCTGTGCTTCTGGTTCCCATAGCAGTTGCATGGTCTGCCATGGCTATGGTTATGCCCTTTGCCCAGTCTGAGGATAGGTCTTCTCTTTATTTGTTTAATAACTTACATATCTGCTGCTTTACTGTCTGGAACAAAGCCTGCAGTGTTTGTAATCCTGGTGACAACACTGCTTCTTAATAGAAACAGACTGGTGAAAGAGTGTTGACTCCCTAGGACAGGAAAGAAGTTTGT
>NW_017307208.1:438505-439271 GCF_000935625.1 Nanorana parkeri
CCCTCTTATCCCGCAACCATCACGTGGTCACACATTTTAACGTAATCACACCCACTTTTTCGGCATTGAAATATGTGACCAGCAAAAGGTGAAGAATTCCAACGCTTTGTCAGCTGGTCCAGGGCAGAACAGCTGATCGGTCCTGAAATGTAACTTCTATTGGACTTTGTGGAATGTGAGATCGCACTCACAAAGTCTGATAAAAGTGACATTTCAGGACCGATCAGCTGTTCCACGGCAGATTGGTTCTCCTGCACATACGATCTGCGATGCCGATCTGCGATGCCGATCTGCTCTGGAACAGCTGAGAAATCACTGGAATTCTTCACCTTTTGCCAAACACATATTTCACCGACGAAAAAGTGGGCGTGATTACGTTAAAATGTGTGACCCGGTGACCGGTCACAGATTCCACCGCCGAAAAACTGGGCGGGATTACGTTAAAATGTGTGACCATGTGACCGGTCACACATTCTAACGCAGTCACAAACTTTGATAGAACACTGGAACACGCATAGCCCAACATACACCCTAGCGCTTTGAGGGCAACTATATTGTTGATGTGGCAACAAATCCCCCCTACAGGCAATAGTTCCCCCTGACATGCTTTAGATCTCCAAGACATGCAGCAGACAGAAATCCCTCCTCCCCCCGACATGCAACAGACAGAGACGCCCCCCCACACACACAATATGCAGCAGAGATCCCCCCCGACATGAGGCAGACAAACATGCCCCCCATAATATGCAGCAGAGATCCCCCACCT
>NW_017307208.1:439567-466228 GCF_000935625.1 Nanorana parkeri
CCCCCCCCCCCCCCGCAGCAGATCTCCTTACAGTTCTTCGCAGCACAGCCAGAAGTGGATCTCTCTGAACAGGCTGCTGCCCTGTGCATCCTCATCTAACGCCACAGTACGGCTGCATCATTTACTGTGCTGGGTTCTGTTCACCGGCCGCTGACACATCGCTATGCCCGGGCATCCGCTGTGTTCGCTCCTATCTCGGGACCCGGCCGGGAAGCTTACAATCTTGCTCCTGACCGGGCCCACCTCGGTTGCGGGCCCCATAGCGCCCGCATGGGTCGCTATGGTGGTAGTTCCGCCACTGCACTACATCCATTGAATGATAAGCTGCAATATATTACATTTTTGTTCTTCAGTTTAGATACACTTTAAATTTGATGGCTGTGGGTTGCCATCAAAAACCATAGACCCTCTAGAAATCTTTTTTGAACTAACCTGGCAGCTTTGCTCAACAAGGTCACAACTGTCTCCTGTTCTAACAAGAAGTGTCTTTTTTATGAAATGAATAGAATGATGTTATAACAATAGGTGATGGCCAGAAATGTAGGAAGTGTAATTGGTTGAAATGCCCCTACTGTGCATTTCTGCTGTCTGATGACATCTGTTGGCCTTAGGCAAAAATTTATCATATCCCCCCACTTAACACTGTCCCCAGTGCACATAGCCTCAGGGTGGGCTTTTGTGATTTCATGTCATAATAGTAAGTACACATTAAGCATAGAGAATGGACAGCTGTTAGGTTTGTAGCACACTCTGTTCAGAACTGTGCCATGGTTTGATGGGAAGATGCACCAATATAGTGCATGCTGCATGTGGGACACTGAGAGCTACAACTGTTAACAAGGTTTGATGGATGACACAAGGAATGAATTGGGTTTTTACATAACCTTCCAAAAGTGTTTTGCAGATGATGCTGATTTAATTTTAATTGTGAAAAAAGGAATAAGAACCAAAATAATGTCATGAGAAAATTTTCTATTTATGTACATTACATAATAATGATGTTTTAGTTAACCATCAAAAGTCATATACCGTATTAAAGCACAAGCTTATCTCTACTCTGATAGTGGAGAACAACAAGGAATCAACAAAAAAAGTCTATTTTGGTAAAAAGATATTCTGTCTAGTTAGTACTTCCCACTGTTGGTAGATATCTGCATAGGAGGGTGTGCTTTAGGTACTGATAGTTCTTGAGTCTAAGAAGTGTAAGCTTTCATGTTTATATATGTTTTTGCGCTTTGTTTATGTGCTCGGTTAAGGTCGGGGGTAGTGGTTAAAGTTAGGTGTTACTTACTATTAGGGTTTAGGTTTCAGAGGTTATTAGTCAGCTTACGTTTTAGGGTTCAGGTCAAAGGATAAATAGTAATTTTAAAGTGGAAGTAAAGCAAGATTGAAAAGAAAAAGCCCTGGAGCTATGAGCCATAATGTGCTAGTCTGCATTATTAGCACATTTAGCACATTAGTACACTATGGCAGACTTACCTACCAAAATGATCCCTCCAGCACTACTCTCCTCCCTCAATGGTGCTTCCATCTTCTCCCCAGTCTTCTTCCGGGCTTCAAATCTTCAGCCGCATTACTGGCTGTGCCCTAATCATGCAACCCTTGCGCATGTGCAAGGAAGTTACTTTATCTCAGCATGCCGACAGGCAGCAAGAAGCTTTTATGACACAAGAGACTTACACTGTTTCTTCTGTCAAAGAAAGCCTGCCGATCAGCAATTTTTTAAATTTAAAGTTCACTTCAACTTAGAGTCATGTTAAGTGTTAAGATTAAGATTAGGTTTCAGATAGATCTAAGCCCAATCACTAAAATCTCATATAAACTTTAACATATTAATGTCATTTCAAAATGTACATTCATTCTTTTGAAAGTGAAGCTTTCATTAAAATAAATATCTGGTGATCGTGCCATAAAGGTCCTTGTTCAGGTACTTCCTGTTATGGGTTGACAACCACCAGTTGTGCTTTAGTGGTGTCACCTTGACACCTGTGCTCCTGGTGGTGACTGCAAGTAGCTGTGTCAGCACACATTGCACAATCACAGTCTACTGTTGTCACTATCAGTAAGCCAGCGCTGAGCAATGATGTGCAGCTGCAGCTAAAAAAAAAGCAGGTGTGAATTAGCAGCACTGGTATGGAAAAAAGGTGAACACAGTATTTTATAAAAATGGCAATTGTTTATGATACACAGTGCTGTGGCTAAATTAAACTAGCCATACATATTCAGCAGGAATTGGAGAAAATTCAAGTCGTGCGTGGCCTGGTTAGCACCAACTGGCTCGACAAAAGCCGATTTCAGAATCGAAGGAAACACGTCGAAAATTGTTGGCCGAACAGTGTCTGCATATTTTTAGATGCAGTCACTCTTCTGGTGCCACTGGCACCCACAATAGTTGGCAGTGCGATTTCCCTGGGGCCGAATGAGGGAATTAGCTCTTTAGAAGCACTGGAAGCTCAACCTAGAATTCAGGTTTTTTTTAAAAGAAGGAATGCTTGTCTTGCAAACTTCTATTTAAGGACAATCCATATGCAAGAATGTAAAGCTTTCACACATTAAAACACAAATCAAAAGTAGGACACAAATGAAGTAGGACCTTGATATGCTGTATCTTGTGTACATCATGACTTTTAGCATCAGTCTGGGGATGAAGGTGGAAGGTGCATCAGGAAGTAGAGTGCACCTCCTGAGCTCATTACTCATTTGGTGGCAGGCAAACAGAGAGTTAGTACAAGCTGTCAATCAAGAAGACGCCTGCAAACACATTGACAATAAGTAGTGGCAACACATTACAGATTAGCTGTCTGCTGCATGCTGACTAGCCGGCCCCTTTTTAAATGGAGTATCTAATGGCAGAAGTGAAACAGATTGATGGCCATACATTTTCTACCATTTTTGGACAGATTTGAAGAAAATTGGTTACTAGCTCATATTGGTTACTAGCTAATATTTTTATAGTATATGGGCCTGTACTGTGTTGATCTGCAAAATCAGATCTTAAAAACAATTTTGCCTGTCTTACTGTTCCTTTCACTTGAGGGTCAGATTTCATTCATATTTACCGAAGGCTACTTTTATGTTGACCAATGATCTTCATTCTCGGGACCTGTAATCCGCAAGTTAAAAATTCATATAAATAAAGACATTTATTACATTTTTCATGCTTCAGGGTTTAAAGAGAAATGCACTTTTAACAGCCCAGCATACCAAGTAGGAAATTGGACTGTGTGATCCTCTCATGATTTGTATTCTGTTTACTGTGAGCCTTTATTATAATCATCCATTGTGAACTAGTGAAAAAATGGCAGGATCCAGGGCTTGGAAAATGAGAGGGCAGAAGAGGGTGAATAAGGGCAGGTAGGGCGGTGAAAGCTGGTTCTCCATGAAATAATATTGTTCAGAAAGCCTTTTTGTTGTTTATCAGATACTGTAGATGATCTAGGCAAATAGACTTTTGTCCCTCACCAATTTGACTGAGGCTCGACAAGATAATTATCAACAGGTAGAGAGCCCACAAATGCAGAGAGGGCATTGCAAGGAGGGTTAGGAAGCTTGATCATCAGTTCCAGAGTACAGGCTGTGTGCAGAGGAGAAAAGGAGATCCGCAATCCTCAGCACTACGTATCCTGGAGTACCAAACACCTCTGAGGTCATAAGAGATGTATGGGAGAGAAGTAAAGATCCGACTGTGAGCTGGACTCTGAATGGGGAAGATCCAGACCAGACATTTATGTGCTACACATGGCAAAGAGATGTGAGTATTCCTAGTATTCCTATAGTGCATTTTAGTTCAGTGGCATGCATTCAGTGGCATGCATTGAAATAGTCAAAACTCAGTTTGTTGAAATCATAATAAGAATTTAGTTGGCTTCCCTTGGCAAATCTCATATTTCCAGTGTTGGTTTTATTGGAATTTAGTATTTACTATTAGAAAATGTGTGTAATCAAATGACAGTAAATACACCTATGAGGCTGGCTAATGGGCCTGTAAAACACATACCTTCATTCCTACTCCCACACATTGACGATTCTGTCTGGTCTAATTCTCTACAGCTAAAAGTAACTGTCCAATTTCATCTGTCAGCAGAATACATTTAGATTGTGACAACCAATTGTAAAATCTATTGCATTAGGACACAACCCAAATACCAAGTGTGTGGATGACAAGCCATTAAAGAACTTAACCTAACTCTGTGTGAGACTCTGGGGCAGGGGCTTCTTTAACACTTCGATCCTGAGCGATATTTGTCTACTTTTGATTGCAAAAGGCTACATTATGAAGACAAACTTACAATATTAGGGATGCATACACATTTCCTTATGCAGGAATGCATTACATACAATGGTCATTGACCTGAATGTTTTTACAGTCTTTTATAATAAGCAGCAATGAAGAATGACCATGATGAATTGCATCACCGATTGTTAGCAGTAGACATGTAACACGGCAACAAATTTGTTTAGTTTCCTATTTTTCATTATTTTGTTTTTCGGCATGCGGGTCCGAAAGTCAATTCAGTTCGGGATTTGGACAAATCCAAAATTTTTGTTAATTTCAGATGCGTAGTATTTATGAACAAATTTTTTTTAACAGTCTGCAGAAGGCATTTTTTTAACAGTTTGCAGAGACAAAATAAAAAAGAAGCTTGGGGTTCCCCCCAATTCATACCAGACCCTTTAGGTTTGGTAGTAATGTAAGGGGGGACCCCAACACAAAAAAAGACAAAGTGTGGGGTTCCCCTCAAAAAGCATACCAGATCCTTTAGGTCTGGTAGGAATTTTATGGCAAACCCCAACACCAAAAAAAATGCATGGGGTCCCCCTAAAATCCCTTACAAGACCCTTGATCAGAGCAGCAGCCTGGCAAAGAAGGAAAGGAGGGGCCACATGCCCTCAACATGGGGAGGGTGCTTTGCCAGGGCAGGACCCCCTGGAAAAGCACCCTGTCCCCATGTTGATGAGGGCAAGGGCCTCTTCCCACAACCCTGACCCGGTGGTTGTGGGGGTCTGTGGGCCGTGGGGCTTATCTGAATCTGGGTACCCCCTTTCATAAAGGGAGCACCCAGATCCCGCCTCCCCCTCGTGAATGAGTAAGGGGTAGTTGTTAACCCAAATAAACACCGTGAAAAAAGTCCTTTATTAAAAAATAAAAACCAAAACAAATGTCCACCATGTAATCCAAAGGTCAATCATGTCATCCAGCGATGCAGATTCTTGTCATGATGAACAATGGCCGCCGACTCACTGAAAGATAAAAAACCCAATAACGGGTGACCCATCCAATCCTGATGAACTCTTGCCACAAATTGACACCTCTGAATTCAAATGTCAACAAAGGGGCGGAATGAGTCATGATGACACAGGACATCTTCTGCCCATTTGTTGACATTCGGGTCCAGACCTGTCATAATAGCAACTCTGTTCTCGAATGGCATTCGGTAGCTCCCAAATTCTATTTGGACTCCTGAATGCCATTCGGCTTTGAGAGCAGAGTTGTTGTTATTAATAATAACAACATTTCAGCTCCAATGCCCAAATGGCATTCCCCCCTTCAATGGTTCCACCTAACATTCCTACCAGACCTAAAGGGTCTGGTACCAATTGGGGAGAGAACTCCACATTTTGTGTTTTTTTTTTTCTACTTTGATGTTCAACAACAAAAGTTTATTCTGAATGACATTAGGAAAGAAATTCGTATGCATTCATTATTTTTTCATTCGGAAATTCGTATGCATTCATTATTTTTTCATTCAGAAATTCGTATGCATCCGAATTTTCAAAAATTTGTTCGAATTTCAAATAAAACAAATCACACATGTCTAGTTAGCAGTGAGAACTTGTACTTGGGAGCAAGCAGCTAGAGGAAAGGTATTGGTCCTTGGTGGCAGCTTGATGCTTAAAGAGTACAGCATTTCCTGTGCAGAGCAAGCTGTAGTTGAACATTGGGTACCTTTCTAGGATTACTGCATATATGTGTAGTTGGCAGTATCTCTTGAAAAAACTAGATAAAGAAAGTTTTGCTTTTGGGTGCTAAAAAATCTTGATTCAGAAGATTTTTGCATCTTCCTTTTAATTTGTAATTGTACTATACTGAGAAGGTTAATGGACATGGGTTACAATTTACCTTCCAGCACATGGACAGGTCACTTCTCAATCATTTCAACACTCCAATATCATCTACTTGGGTACTTGTGGTGTGTAGCAGCCTGCTGGCAGGCTGCTGTTTTAAGGGGAAAGCACTCATTTTCAAGTCCACCTTATTGAAGTATCTGCTTGCTGCTGAAGGTTATATAGAGTGCAACCCTCCAGCTACTAAATAAGCAACCAACCCATATGCCTGGTCTTCAGGACTGGCATAATGAGCTAATGGGGAAAGCATTACAGTTTTTCTTTATTAATACAAGGAAGTTTTTAAAAACCAAATTATTTGCAAATGCCTACATATTTCCATCTCTGCCCAATTAGCCTGATTCCAGTTGTATCTCTAACTTTGCAGATCAATTAGCTTATCTTATCTATTACATAGCATAATTATTAAGGTATGGTCCCTGTACATGAGATGCACTACACACGGTTGTAATTCCTGTGGTATGCTATATAGTATAGGTTTGCCTATGATAGCTGCACTTGCAATGCATACATTGAGACTTCAACAGTTTGTATATTTGTTAGAATGCATTGCACATGAGAGACAACACATTTATTGCGGGATTTTACTGTACACAGAAACAGTACAAAGAAATAACATTTAAAATGTCTAATCTGTTTATACAAGTTTAAAATTCAGTAGAATTTGTTCTATAAATTCTTATGTGCATTTTTACCAGTAGTGCAGTTTGTAATATTGACACGTTGTTTGACAAGGTGATCAGTCAATGACAATCTGTTATTTGCACAGCAAGAGGGCTATTGGTATTGTGATATTTCACTAATCCCTTCACCTCCCATTACATGCTTGCATTTATTCTTAGAATAAGACACTAGGTTTTGCAACACAAATTACCTGCAAAGTAAAGCTTGGCTTGATGAGGGAGAGGGAAACAGCAGTAGGGAAATGTCTGTAGATTTCTGTCAAGTGCTGTCAGCTCCAGACCCATTTTTTTAACATTTTCTAAAGAGCAGCCTTTCAATTCCCATAAAGTCATTATCAGTTCTATAGCCTGTCTCCATCATTCTACAGTCCTCCAATGCTAAGTCAGGAAAGAAAATTATTTTCACATTAGCAACTCATTAATGGCCCCAATTTTGTTGTACCTGGAACACTGCTGGAGTCAAATGCATTGTTTTAACACCAACTTGAAGGTATTGTCAGAGTGGCCGGCCCTAGCCTGCAGGTCCTTCTGTGATGCACATGGATAAGTGGGCTGGGTGGAGATGTGTCCAAGTCATTCATCATTCTCCATCAATGTCACTAACACCTCATGCTGAGATACCACCAGCAGTAAATCTGTCACTCATTGCGCCTGACATATTGACAGCAGTTTACTGTAGCTACTGTATATGTCTGCAATATTCTTTATACTGTAAGCAGGACAAGGAAAACCTTACAAGAACAGATTGCCTGCATCTTGACAAACCTTGTCAGTGCACAGGACATTGAGGCTGCATATGTTCAATATATTTTTGTATAATGATTGTGTTGTACAGATCAGCTGGTTCTTTACAGATCAGGTGAAAATATGTTAGAGAAATTTGCAGATATTTTAAATACCTGCTCATACTTTCTAAGGTGGTCAAAAGGTAGGCAAATATGTTCCAGAGAATGATGGATAGGGAGATACCTGCTAGTCCTTGAGCATGTTGTTGGAACACTAACATCTGTCATGATTTTTGGTGACAGCGTCACATGCTATGCACTTTTCTCATTTGCTTTTTCAATGGCCCAATTATTGTTAGCAATCTTCAAAATCATATATACTGTATATATTAATTTCTCTTTTCTGGATTAGAGCTCACTAACCAATGATAACTGTATCCAAATGAAGGGTATACACACTGCTATTTTCAGTACAATTCAACCAGCTTTCCATCCTAATGTGCTAAGACAAACTACCCATCAACTAGATCATAACATGATGATCATAGAAAATGAAACTGACAGAAATTGGTAGGTTGCATTCATCTGTTTGATTGTTCTTGCAGTTGAAAACTGGTTGAAAGTTGTTGAAATTGCCTGAAAATTCCCATAGGTGCAGCAAGCATTAGTGGTACATCTGCTGCTTAAATAAAACTCCACTGCTGACCATACACATAGCAATTTAAGGCAAATTCAATTCGCTTTTAATTGATAATATTATGATGAGTAAATACAAAATGACAGCAACCTTTTTTTTGATCGTCAAACTTTGATCGAGTTCAGTAGTTGAAGTTAAATAGAAATCAATTAAAACAGAAACCCCATTAAGGAATTTGATAGAAATTGATCAGATCTTTCATTGTGTTTGATTGAGATTTCTTAAAAAGTAATTGCCTGGTGGTCAGTAAACAAAAGTAGATTATTAATGGGATCCTTTTTCAATTTTGATGGAATATTGTATCAGAAGTGAATATTGAAGCCAGAACAGTGAGGTTGTGCTAATTTCTGAAACCCAGATAATCTTAAAACAGGAGGGGTTATTTGGGAACCAGTCTAGCTGGTAGTAGTAATACACATATACTTTGAGGGTGCAATCGAAATAAGCTACTCTACACCAGGCTAATAAATATTTTTTGGTCTAATGTTAATAATTATTATTATACAGGATTTATATAGCGCCAAAAGTTTGCGCAGCGCTTTACAATATAGGGCAGACATTACAATCACAATACAATTCAAGACAAGATGGTAAGGAGGGCCCTGCCCCTGAGGGCTTACAATCTAAAAGGGAGGGGGAAGTGATACATGAGGAGGGAGCTGCGTGGGGATGAATTGTTTGAGAATGTGATAGTCGAGCGGTTAGGTTGAGGTGGGATAGGTTTCCCTGAAGAGATGAGTCTTTAGGGATCGCCTAAAGGCAGTCAAGGTGGGCGACAGACGGACAGGTTGGGGTAAAGAATTATAATAATAATTAATCAATAATAATAATGAGAAAGATAGGTAATACGTATGTATCTATATAGCTACAATAGATTTGCAACAGAGTTTTCAATAATGAGGTAAATGCATTTTAATGATCAAGCTGTTTGGAAGTAACAGGGATTCAGTAGCATCCATCACAGAACATTTCCAGCATGCTGCTAAATTTTAATATATAATTAATTGAGAAAAGAGATACATTGAGGGGAAATAGTAACCATTATGATTGTAAGGTGACTGTTGCATTAATACCAAGTTTAAATTACAACAGACATGTACTAAAGCAGTAATTTTCAGTTGTTTCTATATTTGTCACCTACACCGGTTTTTTGTTACATTTGGCTGAACTAAAATGGCCATTCTAAAGGGGATTTCATTTTTGCAAAATTTTTTCAGGTATAGGGATATTTTTCAGCTAATTTGATTACCATCTATAATTGATTTATATCAATGTAAACCTTCTGTTCAATGTATTGATTGAAATGAAAAAAATGGCTTCAAGCACTGTCCAATATTAACATTGCCCAATCAGATCTCTAAAATGAAGCTAAGGAGAATTATTCCCTTTTACATTGTACAAGTGAATATATATTTGCTGCTTTGATACATTTAGTTTCTTGTGTATACCTTAGTGAGGCTTCAAGAAGTGTAGTAATAACATATGTTTATTTAAAATCAAGAGATGTAAATTGGCTTCTTTTACATTGTTATCTAATTAAATATGTGTTATTAATTGCCAAACACTGACATTTTTAATTTTCTTAAAGGGAAACTAAACTCTGCAGGCTGTGTGCAAAAAAGACATGCAGAGGGCAGTGGACTAGTCACCAGCATTGCCCATGGTCACCCTACAGCTCAGTTTTCCCTGTTGTTGAAATACCATGCTTGTTCTGCACTGTTTCTCTGTGTGGAGGTGGCAATCTTGCTAGAGGCAGGGCTTTGCTTCCTCATGTCCAAACCTCCAACAAGGAGAACAGTATCAGCGCAGTAGTGACATCACCAAAATCTTGTGAGACCAACAGTCAGAGACAGCCATGCTTTAGATGTAACACTTCAGGTAATGAACTATGAAGCTATAGGCACAGGAGTGCCTAGGCACCCTCACATATCTTCAATCCTCCCACAGGAGGTCATGCAGTGTGTTGCAAACGAGTGAAGCTGCTTTATTATAACAGCACAACCTTGGTTCTAGTAAGCAGCTTGTGTCCCAGAGTGTGTTGGGTATTGTGGGGGCAATTAACCTTTGCTCGCACAACCTCTGATATGTAAAGTTGGCCATACACTTTACAACCATCGCAAGACCTTAGTCATGCGATGGTTGTAAAGTAATTAAAAAAACATACGATTTGCCCATCTTGGACAGGCAGATCGTACTTGCGATCATCTCAAGCCCGCCCCCCTGAGGGGCGGGCTTGCGATGACTGCAATGCTGAACAGGCAGTGTGCGCGTGTGCACACCGGCCCGTTCGGCATTTGTCTCCTGAGCATCATTCAAACCAGTCAAAAATCATAAGATTTTCAGCTGGTTTTCTAGCATGCTCCTTAGACAAAAGACGTGTGACCATACAGTAGAAACGGTTGCACGCCTTCCTTCACACTGCACGATTATCGCACGATCGCGGGATTTACCACGATTATCGTATGATAATAGTGCAATGTATGGGCACCTTAAGACTCACTGTGACGAAGGGTGGTAGAGACTGCGCACTTGTCAAAGTAAATGTTCACTCTGAAAAGTGTACATTCACTTTGTGAAGTGAATGTTAGTAAATAATGTGAAAATGTGTTCACTTTGCACACCCAACCATGTGCTAGCAAAAAATTAAATAAAATGTTTCAACTGATGTGTTGATTTGTTAACATTTGATGTTAGATAGTGTCTTATAATTACCAAGCCATAAGCCTTTGATTGCACTGACAACATACTGATAAATATACTAATTTTAAGTAATCTTCAAAGGAAAGATCATTTGTCAGGCAATAAAGTCTATGCCCTATATAGAATGTAGTTTATGCTGCCCTTACATGACTATATGTTGGATCTCTAAATAATTTTTGCTGACCTTTTTTGGCTGCACAATATTTGAAAAAAATGTTAGGGAAATTTTTCAGCATGTGTGTGCATTTTATTGGCTTTAATTTTTGGCACTGAAAAAGCCATTTTTGTTCCTTTCAATAAATACATTGAGAAGAACAACATGTCATCAACATTAAAAATCCCTTGCACATAACTGGGTATTCAATGTGAATACATGTTTACATTATTCTCTAAAATTCAGTTGGTAGAGTGAACTTACACTTTTGAGAAGTAAACATTCACTTTACTAAATAAACAGCCTGTAATTCAGCAGTTTTAAGTTCAATTTACTCGGGGGCCACTTGCCAAATTTCATGCGTCAAAATAAAATTAAACTATATACGGTACCAGTGTTAATGTCTGCTCATGTTACAAGCGTTTACAAGAGGCAACTGTCACCAATTCAAATCAATCAATCGCTCTCCCTGGATGCACGATCGTGTATCCAGGGAGAGTGATTGTTTTTGTAACTGCATGTAATCATATCACATACAATCATTAACTTGAATGGGTGACAGTTGCTGAATGCAAACACCAGATTAGGGATTCCTGCTGCAAGAAAACGCAAGTTTGTGACACAGGAATCTCTAACCGCACCTGAAATATAGGTGTGAATGGGGCCTAATATACACACACACATAGAAAAATACAACCCCACCTACACACACACTAATACACTTCCCTCCTGCACAAATAAAATAATACACTCCCCTTCACACATAAAATAATACACTCCACCCCCCCTTCCAAGCCCCCCCCTGCAATATAATGGGGGGGGGCGCGAAAAACATTTCTGCCCCGGGCGCCCAGAACTCTGGTTACGCCACTGCTCTCTTCCCCTCCCCCGCCCCTTCACCTGCTTACATTTTTGCAGGGAGGAGGTGAGAAGGCATATCAATCCCTGGTGATCCAATGGTGATTAGTAAGCTATCGTGCAGACCTTACTAATCTATTCTTTCAGCCGGAGTTCAGAGCTATCAGAGCTCTGGTCGAACGGAGCTAGTGAGTGCCCAAGCTGACAGGAGCAGCTCTGCTGTCTGCATCCAATAGAGATGCAGATTGTGTAGCTGCTCCCGCAAGCCAGCTTTGCGGTCCGGGACCATGTGCCTGACTTGTCAGCTGGCTGCGGACCACATAGTACCGGTTCGCGGGCCGGAACTTTGAGACCCCTGCTGTAGTCTGTTAGTACTCAACCCCACTGCTTTTATGTTGGCCATACGTGTATGGGTCTGATTATTTGCTTGCAAATGGTAAGACCTTTAGACAATTCTCCTTACAATTGATATGCACAGTTAGCTTTTGGTACAAGTCAGGCTATTTCTCTTTACAGTCTAAGAGGCAGTACTTTGTGGAAACTGGATATGTTCATGTTTTACCAGCACAGATAAAGAAATACTTTCTCATCTGCTACCTCATGTGCTATTTGTATGCTGTTATTATTGAGCACCATTCAGAATGCAGAATTAAAAAATTAGTATCATGCACAGTCTGGTGTCTTCCATAGTCACCTACAACCTACTAATCCCCCCAACCGTCCCAGATTCCACAGCACTGTCCCAGGAGTTTAACACAAATCCAGATCCAATCTGTGTCTCAGAGCTGAGTGCTAGAGAGCTTGTTCCAGCAACCGGCGCCCAATGATCTCCTGCCTGACAGGATCTGCATAGTCCCAGCAGCATGAAGGGGACGGAGATAGCAGCAGAATGGTACACAGATTTCTGTGCAAGGTAAGTGTTCTCCACTGATACAAGGGTTTAGTCTCACCCACCACTGGACACTATTTTTCCTTCCCACCCCTTGCTGGGCAATTATTGTTCTTTCCCACCCCCTGCTGGGCACTATTGTTCCCTCCTATTCCTAGCTGGGCACTCTATATGATAAGTTGTGTATTACCTACCTAACCAAAGTGTTTATTTTCTCAACAGTTGCTCATTGCTGTGTAGTTTGCAAGTCATTTAAGTTCTTTTTAAGGTAGGATCAGACAAAATGTTAGCTTTCTGTGTATATTAATTTTTTTGGTTTATATGAAAGTGTGCCTTTCAGTCATAGCATAGTATTTATGGAGTATTTTAACTGCATTTTTAAAAATCTTTTGGCAATATTCTTAGATTACATACATAAATAAAATATCCTTGTGGAAATTATTATCATTTTGTATTCAGTTATTTACTATTAAAATCGTTTATTTTTCATGAATTTATATTTTATGAAGAATTTTTTATCTTCCCTTCGAATGATAGGACCCCCATAGCACTTAGTGGGGACTCCCATAGGATGAAACACTGGGAAATTTATTCTCTTCCTCCACTCTTGTGCTCTTTTGCAGGTGCAACATCATTGGTAATTGGGCCGCCAGTCCTACCCCAGTGAGTGACAGGTACCCAAACGGCAGTCTTCTAGAGGCTCCCCATACTCCCTTCTTTTATGTTAGATTTCTTTACATTTGCAGTGTTGTTTAGTGGTGGATAGTTGTCCAGTCTAGTGCTAAATGGACAATGTGATATATATTATGGGTCTCTTTAAGGCTAGGCTGAGTTTGTTTATGGACTTTATTAAATATTTATTGTATAGTGTATTTTTAATCACCCCTTAAGTAAACACCATGGTGAGTATAGCCAATTAAATATACACCATGGCCAGTTTAGCCCATTAAACCTGTTCTGAGGTCAGTTTGTCTACCATGCCATGGCTCTATTTTCTACACTCTTCAATAAACACCTCATAAGACCTCAGGGTTAATGGCAGTCAAGTGCTAGTGACATAATGTGGTAATGGTAACTTGTGCAATATTCTTTGTAAATCTACTTTTCGTACAAAAAACTGCAAAAATCATGACCAAGGTAGCTCAGAGGTCCCTTTCATTAAACACCTCTATCATAAACCCAATCCCTAACCTTAACTAAGTAATACACTACACAAAGGAGGAGTTTAAATGGCCACAGCAGCCTTTTATTACAAACTTTTATAAATAACATTTATACATAACAACAACAACCACAACCAATAACCGTACTGTATACAAAATTGTTTGGTTTCAAGATCCTTGAAGGCACTAAAACTCTAGCTATATACAGACCAGTATCTGCGGGCACATTTATACCTGAATGCCCCCAGCGGCCATACACCACCTCGGGGACGTAACAAAATTGCCCGCAGACCCACCTTGGTCCCTATTACCTGATCATAACCGGTTTACCTTGCCACCACAGAAGGACACCCACACCAGAGATGGGTCTCCCCGTCAAGGTATCTAACCACAGACCAATGCCTTCAAGGATTCCAAACCGACAAACCACAGCTGTGACAAACCATACCACAACCACAAAAAAACATATGGCGGGTGGGAATTTCGTCTCACTCTTCTGCCAGTCGCGAACTGGACTCCTGGGGCCTCTCCTTCCTGTCTCCCATCCGAAGCCCCTCCTGGAAGACCACTATCCTCCAATCCGGTAAGGGACCTTCCCCTGACCCTCTTTTCCCACTTCTCTTTAACCTTTTCCTAACCTAGTTCCCCTTCCCACTCTTGTCATGTAGGACTTACGCTTATTCCCTTTCACTCCATAGCTCCAGGCCTTTTCTATCAAATAAGATGCATGTGGTAAATTTAGCTCATCTGTGCAACAAAAACGTTAATGCACTGAAAACACCTTTTGCCATTATACAAATTAGCAAATAAAACATCTTAATTGAAGATATTGTATGTGTTATGCTGTAGTGAATTGACAGCTATGTATTTTGTTGGAATCTGTCTTTGACCCAATTTGCAGTCTAAAATCACAACAGGCAAACCTGTAATGTCTACGCAGGGTGTACAACTCAAAATAGTAAATTCCATAAAGTTGTCAGTTTGGAATGGAGTTAATAGAGTTAGTAATTACAGAAATAAAGAATGACAATATTTGCTGACAGTCCCTTTGATCTTACCTTATACAATTGAACACTTGATGCCACACAGCACTAACAATCTCTCAACATATTGATAGTGTGAGTTGTTTAAGAAAGCTGGTATTAGTAGCGTAAAAGAAATTGATGTGGTTTTATAGAATAAAAGAAAATGTCTTTCTTTTTTTCTTAATGAGTAAACAGCTGTGCTTGAATAGCTCAATATCATTAGCATTTCCATTCTCTACGCTAAACAGTACAAGCTGTGCTCCAAGTAGATTCTAATAGAGGTCTAAAGTTACCTCCCATGGTAATGTGCTCTCTTTTGCACTTAGGCTGCATTTTTCTATTTCTCTAGTCTTCGTCCAGCCTTTTTGTAGCATTTAAAAAGGGTCAGAATGCTAAAGGTGAGCATAGGCATTAAATCCTATCCAATTCTGATGATTATATTCACTCATTGTTCAGGGGGAAGATTGGAGCTTCCATTTATAGATACATGTATATGTGCTATTTTCACTGCTTGTGCGGTACATTGAAGGGGTCTTTTGACCTGCTACCTTGTTTAGTGCATATACTGTACATGCTATTCCTTAGTGAGCAATCATGGTTTATTCCTTGGTGCACCTTAGTAGATCAGGAGATTGCAAGCATTATTTGAATGATCAAGCACACAGCAGTCTGGAACCACACAATACGCATTGAACAATTAATGTATGATGAGCCAGATAGATGTAGCGATAGCATTCACTGCGTGTGTCTACATCACTCATGCAACCCTGCAGTTCAAGTGTATCATGGTCAATTATACCTGCTCTTGTTCATTTCTCTTTATTAAATCAGGTCTAGTGTTGTTGTTACCTCCTAAATTCTGCAGACTCTCCTGGCTGATGAATCTCTTGGATACTTTTATGAAAATGAAAAGGCTAGTTACCTGGCTACATGCTGACCCTCTTGCTTTATACGTTGGGTCACTGACCAAGTATACAGATTAGGATTTCTGACTTCACTCTGTTCTTCCTGATCTGCATGCCGGTGACTTAGAAAGTAATGAAGCCAAAGGGTCAACATAACAGTCAGACAGGGGCTGACTGGCAACTTTTAGCCCAGGGGGCAAGAACAACCCAGAGGCCCATGGTGCAGCGACTTGGCCCCCCACACGCTCTGCCTCTTCCCCGGCTTCTCCCCGCCCCCGTCTGTCACTTTTGCCGTCTATGTAACAGTAGTGTGAATGTATTTATCGGTTTAGGAAATGTAAAGCACACTGGTAGTGGAGGGATGCCTTGTCAGGGCTGTGCGCGTGCATGACTGCTGCGCCACTGGTAGTTCTGCCACTAACTCAGAAATACATTTTACAGCATTGCAGAATGGCATTGGCTATAGAGAACTACAAATCCAAGCAATAGTACATTATACAGCGCAATGCAGAATATCCCCAGCTATAGAGGACTACAAATCCCAGCAATAATGACTACCAACAGATAGAGAACTACAATTCCCAGCAATACCATTATACAGCAATGCAGAACAGCATCAGCTATAGAGAACTACAAATCCCAGCAATAAATATTACAGCAATGCAGAATAATATGAAGCTATAAACTCTGTTGCTCTGGATTCTCCGCCTGAGGTCTAAAGGGTCTCAGGTGGGCTGTGCGGGCTCTCACCAGGGGTACAGAGAGTTTCACGGGTGGTGCGTGTGTTTGCATCAGAGGTGGCTCCCTAATTAGGCTCTCAGGTGGCCAATGCGGACCGCCAGGTGGTCAGTGCGGGCTCTCTGCTCCAAAACAAAAGGCTCCAGTGATGGAAGGGCCCCCTGCTGGTGCTTCCCGAGCACCTCCTTGACAGGCAGCGAGCAGCGGCCGCACCGATCATAGAGCCGTCGGATGCGGCGGGCGGCCGTGTGCAAGTGGCAGCGGGGGTCAAGGGCCCATTCGAGGTGGCTTCAGAGAGGCCCGGGGGGCAATTGCCACCCTGCCCCCCGGCCCAGTCCGCCCCTGCAGTCAGACAATTAGCAATTTCTGAAGCCGTACTAAACTTTAAAGCCTATTTATAAACTTTAATACAACGTAATGCTACATTCGTTTACTACCCTAAAGAATAAACAGACTTTTATCAGAAATTGTTAGTATTTATTACTTAACAAAGTTAAATGTAGATTGTATAGTATTAGTGTAATATTATATTTCAATACATTATATTGTCTGAGTATAGGTTTCGCTTGCTTATGGGATAATAAGGTCTGTTGTCCTATAACAGTGGTGGCGAACCTTGGCACTCCAGCTGTCCCAAAACTACAAATCCCAACATGCATCTGCCTATTTCTGAGTTATGTCTGTGGCTGTCAGAGCCTTGCAATGCCTCATGGGACTTGTAGTTCCAAAACAGCTGGAGTGCCAAGGTTCGCCACCACTGTCCTATAAGATCTTCTCAGTAATTGTTTGCTTAGGCAGCATATAAAATAAATACAGTGGTACCTCGGTTCACGAACGCCTCTGTTCATGAACAATTCGGTTCGCGACCAGGAAGTTCGTCAAAATTTTGCCTCCGTTCACTAACTCTGCCTCGGGTTACGAACACGACCGAGGCCATCTTCTCGCCTCTGACACATGGTCGTGGCTTCCTGTACTCAAGATTGCGGTTGCAGACAGGGCTGTGGACACTTACTGTGAAGCTTTATTTTGTGCTTTGTAGCATAGTACTGTACAGTATTACTGTATTCAATCCAGCATGGCTCCCAAGAAAGTACAGAGCAAGCATGGTGAGAAAAAGAAGGCGCAGAGCGTTAATGAAGGTGGCAAGAATTTGCAGAGCGTTAATGAAGGTGGCAAGAATTTGCAGAGCGTTAAAAAAGGTGACAAGAATGTGCAGAGTGTTAATGAAGGTGACAAGAATGTGCAGAGTGTTAATGAAGGTGACAAGAATGTGCAGAGCGTTAATGAAGGTGACAAGAATGTGCAGAGCGTTATTGAAGGTGACAAGAATGTGCAGAGCGTTATTGAAGGTGACAAGAATGTGCAGAGCAAGAATGATGGCAAAAAAAAAACTTGTGGTTACATTTTTTTTTTCATATGGTTCAGAACGGATTAACCTGATTTACATTGAACCCTATGGGAAAATGTGATACAGTTCACTACCAAAAATCGGTTCTCGACCATGTTCGTAGAGGTCAGAACGGATTAAACTGATTTACATTGATCCCTATGGGAAAATGTGATTCGGTTCACAACCAATTCGGTTCGCAACCAGAATCGTGGAACCAATTAAGTTTGTGAACCGAGGTACCACTGTATATGCTAATAAATAAAGGATTATTATAATTTCGGTTCCTGTCTGTGTAAAGCTGGTCACACCTGTAGATTATCTGTAGATTTTCTTTGGTCCGATGGAAAAAGTGCAACAGATTTCTCCAGATACGCTAAACTGTGTGGATGGAGGAATCTCTCACTGGGCCAAGCTTCAGTATCTTGCTAGTCTGCATCACTGGCTGTCAAAATACCTGAACAATCTGATTGGATGCAGACATTTTTCAGGTGTTTTGAGAGCCAGGAGGGCCAAGATGGAGGAATCTGGTGCACTTTTTCCATCTGACCATAGAAAATCTGCAGAAAATCTATAGGCGTATGGCCAGCTTTATCCTATATGGCTTTTCTGAGCAGTCATCATCAGCAACATCTAATCATTGGTTCACTTTGAGCTATCTCTATGCTCAATAAGTATACGATTCAATGAGGATATTAAATGGAATGTATATTGATTTTGTATGTATTTTCTTTATTACGTTGAGGACTGAAAAAAAAATATTTGTAAATGTCTTATTCATTTATTCAGGTAAATGTGAAATGTTATGTAGTAATATTTTGGGGTTCATTTCAAAAGGAACTATAGACAAACCTTTTTTTTGGCTTTCGTCCTCTTTTGGGTCAAAGGGGTACATTTACTAATGACTCCTGTGACTCAAAGTCACATCTCATGGGATACTGCCCACTATATATTAGACATGTAACCCTGCACAAAATGTATTTAATTTTGGATCTACTGAGATTTTTATTTGTTTAGTTTTTTGGCTTTCGAAACCAAAATTCGATTTAGTTTGTTATATGGATTTCGTATCCACCTGAATTTTAATTTTGGAACGATCCACAACAGGAAGTCATGTGACAGTGCCTGTAATGCAACCCACAACAGCCCCCCAAAAAATCTGATTGGCCAGAGAACAGTCACTTGTCTGATTTAGTTTAGTTTTGTACATTTATACACAAAACAATGACTCATCCTCCTCTTTCCTTTTTCTTTGCTTGGTGATGTCACAATCTACGCTTTGTATACATTGATAAAAATACTAGGCATTCTCCAAATGACTGCTGTGCTGAGTGAGCAACCTCCTGTGTTTTCAGAGCCTAGAGGAAGCCAATCAGTTCAGCGCCATACAGAAACCGGAAGATCGCTGTCAACACTGTAGTAGCTCTGGTTCTGCTTTACAGGATCCCTGTAGGCTGACCAGGTTTATCATATGCATACTTATATTGGGCCAAGCTAGACCAATGTCAGAATAAAGAAAAAAAAGACACATCAGTTCTTCTCTCCTGGGCGTCTGGGAGCGGGAGGCTCCCAGAGCGCCCGGGAGAGTTTTTTTTTTTGACAGCAGCAGAGCCGCCGGACAATAGGAAACTATTTACTTTTTTAAAAACTTTTTTCACTCTTTTTCTGTTCTGCTCGGTACCTCTGAGGGACCGAGCAGAACAGCCGAGCCGAATGCTGTTCGGCATCTTTAAGAATAGCCCGAACAGCAGTGAGAAGCCTGCCGGAGGTTCGGCTCAGCCGATCCAGATGTTGGATCGGCTGAGTCGAACTCCTTCTGCACTTCGAGTCAGCCGAACATGCTGAGCATGTTCGGCCGACCCAAAGCCACGTGAAGCAAGCCGATGTACGGCTGATTTCAGCCGATGTACGGCTGAAATCAGCCGTACCAGCCTGAAGTGAATAGCCGAACAGTGTTCGGCTCACTTCACTTCAGGTCGGTCATTCAGTCGGCTGCCTACGGCAGCTTAGTGAATAGACCCCTATGTGCTATTGACTTCCCTCATCCGCAGTTGTGATCCTTAAACTCACACATTCTAAGCATAAGTGTTACAAATAGCTCCTGCCCAGTCTGCACTGCTGGACGCTGAGCCCAAGGTCCACCTCCCAGACCTTTTTCAGGTAATCGCAAGGACTTTTCAAACTTTGCCAATAGTTGCAGGTTATATTTTAAGCTTTGTCCCCATTCTTCTGAGTCCCAGGGGGTCCGGATCATTATTTCCCTGCTTCAGGGCGATCTTCAGGCCTGGGCCTTCAGTTTGGCTCCTACTGACCCTGCCCTACAATCTATCACCTTTTCTTTTTACATTTTTTAAATCACTTAACTTTTGCCATCACAAACGGGTTAACAAGCCCCTATGTGACAGCATTTAGAAATGACAGGTTTTCTTTATAGAGACATCAGGAGTCTAATTGACTCCTGATGTCTCCCCTGTACCGCCAACATAGATGATGACGCACAGGAATCTGTTCCACCTTCTGCTTACCAGACACTTCAGCTGGCTTCTCACAGTTGAAGCATGATTAAGTGATCACAGAGCAGATTTGGGAACGGACATTGCGCCATGGATCCGGGCTCCCCAGAGGGGAGCAGCATGATCTTGGCTAGTACACATGATCTGGGTAGCTGTACAGCTGTCCAACTACCCCTGATCTGTATTGCATAGGAAAGCACAGAGACCTAGTGATGATGTCATTGACTCTAAAATAAGGTACATAATTTAAACAGAAAGGGTTTATTTAAACATTTCATTAGCTTGTTGAAGGGAGGGAAGGGGAGGGCAATATATAAACCTAAACTAAACTTTCTATCCGATTTTATAAGGCTTTAGACGGACTATGTTTAAGTGTGAACCCTGGACAGTTAAGAAATCATGTTCACAAATTCTCCAAGTCTGCCTGGGTATGATCATGTGGCCGGCAACTTTCAGTGCAATTATATTTATAGGCTATTTCCCCATCTCCTAGTGTGTACCTAACTCTGTCTCTCCTCACCTGTTTCTTGTATGCTTATTGACTGTGGCACCCATCAGGCAAACATGGCACATTTTCTAATATTCTTCTTTACAGTATTTAGTCTTTTCTGACTATACCCCTGGCCTTGTGTGTGTTCCTCCAATTGGACTTAGCCCATGTGAACTATGTTTCTTGACCTGTTCTTTGTTTTGTAGTTTGTACTAGCCCTGTCTATTGTAATCTTTGATTTGACCATACCATAACTCCTGTCCCTGCCTTGCCTGCTCAGATCTGTTCTTTACTCTTTTTATCTGGGTCCTGAACACCTTACCTTACCTAGTTTACTGTCTCTCTCTCTCCATATATATACAGGTGAAACTCGAATAATTAGAATATTGTGCAAAGTTCATTTATTTCACTAATGCAACTTAAAAGGTGAAACTAATATATGAGATAGACTCATTACATGCAAAGCAAGATAATTCAAGCCGTGATTTGTCATAATTGTGATGATTATGGCTTACAGCTCATGAAAACCCCAAGAACCCCAAATCCACAACCTCAAAAAAGTAGATTATTACATGCAATCAATAAAACAACCCTCGTTATCCTCAATTTATTTTACAAAAAATCACTTGCGCTTTAAATAACTGTTGGCTGTTAAACCATATCGTTAATAAACCAGAATTACTTTTGCATTTATGGAGAAACAAAGAATCTCACACTTAGGGAATAAAGTGCATTAGCTGGATTGGAATCTTAAACTGTTATCTTATTGTTCTTAAAAATTGTGGTAAGCTGATTATATCTACATGTGCATGTCCCAAGCATGTAAACTAGGATCTGAATATTTATGCTCCTATTGGGGTTGGCTGTGTTTTACTATGTTACCACTGCATTGCATTTCTTGCCCTTTACTTCAGTCATGTTTGTGTCATAGTTTAATGATTATTTAATCCCATCATGTAAAAAAAAACATCTGTAGAAACAGTAATTGCAATGATGATTTATTTCAAAGCAGAGGCGTAACTAGTGACCTCAGGGCCCCGATGCAAGAATCCAATTTTTTTAAACAGAAATTTTAGAAAGAAAAGAAAACACTCTCCTCTTTCATGTCCCCAGCTTCCCCTCATCCCCCCTTCACGTCCACAGCGTTCCGCTGCCAGACCCCATGTCACCTTCATAGTCCCAGCTCCCTACATCTCCTCCTTGGTGTCCGCAGCAGCTCGGCAGCGTTCTGTGTGATGAGGGGGCGGGGATAACACCGCTTCCTACTCATTGGCTGCTGCGCCGGCTGGATACTTCACGCTGCGCCCGAAACAAGCAAGACACATCTGCTGCTGTCCTATCCCCCCCGACCCAGCCTTCTTACTTACCTTTACACTCCAGCAGCAGCCTCCACCGCTCCCGCCTTGATCTTCTTCACCTCCGCCCACTAAAGAAGTTGCAGCTGGGACCTGGCTCTGGCTCTCCACCACTGTCCTGAAATAATTTGTCTGTATTGTTTTAGAAAAACTGTCACATGACACTAAACAAAAATATATCAGTACTTGTATCTGTGAGTGCTTGGAAAAGTAATAGTACTTGTACTTGAAAAAATTGTATCGGTGCATCTCTAATATATATTTAAAAAAAAATAAAAAATCATACATTAAAAAAGGGATGCACAAATCCCTGCAACCCCGTATGCTCCTTACAAATGACAGCTGCCTCTTAACTTTTTAATTTTTCTCTAGTCTAGTCTTGGAGCTGGAAAAGTATCTGTACTTGTACCAAGTACAGTACTTGGTATCTGAACATCCCTACTGTATTTTTTATTTTATTATCATCATGTCTTAGCAAAACACATTTTATTAAAATCTTATTCTTTTTGTACTCTCAGCAAAATAATAAATTGATATTATTATAATATAGTGCTATAAAAAGATCTTCATGATAAAAAGAGTTTATAACATTTTTCAAGGTTTGAAATATATACATCAATATATATCAATATAAAATAGTTTGCTACTTAAAATTCCCTATTTTTTGGTTGAAGTTGATGGAGGTTTTTCTTCTTTCAAGCCCGGTATATGTGTAACTGACAAACTATACAAGTTATTTTCCAAATGACACCTCCAAAACCTTCAAAAACACTGGAAATTGTGGTTTAGTTGTGTGTTCTACATTTTGCCCAGTAGATGGCACACATTTGTTTTATCACTAGTAACTTTCAAAACTACCACAGTGCAGTATGACTGTCAAACATAAGCACTGCATTATAAAGTATCGAGGACAGTTGATAAAAACAGCAGTAGCAATGATGATGAAAATGACAATAATCAAAATAATACTACTACTCCAAATAATAATTATAATAATGATGATACTAAATGAACAACTGACTTTTGACTTTTACTGTCATCTTTTTATCCTTTGTCCTGTGCTGCAAACATATAATATAAGTCAGCAATATATATTAATATATTCCCTGTATGTGTTCATCCACTTCTAATTCAGATAAATACAGCTGTCTGCAGACTGGTGCTGCATTTTTTAAATTAATGTAAACTCAGTGCTTATGTTGTGATGTACTGGTGTGCATGTATAAGTGTTATGCCATTACAGTATAGACAATGATAACAACTTGCACAATATTCTTCCTAAAAATGCATGTGCATGAGCTTAAGGAATATCGAATCCAGTGTTGTAATAATTTCTGCTTTCTGTTTAGTACAAATAGACATGTGATTAGTTATAGTACTTTCAGTGTAATCAATCAATCAAGCAGTAAAATACTTGTTCTACTTTAAATAGATTAAAGAAAACATCAAAGTGGATGTACCAACAGTAACACTAGACAAGTATAATAGTGTCCTAGCAGCTAGAATGTTAGCAATATGTTAAAAATATTCTATGCCATTCAGAGCATGTGACAGTGATATATTTTAGAAGATAAGGAACAACTTTTGTCAGGCTGTAAAGTCCCACAAACCCAGTTGTAGGAAGATCAATACTTTTATAATACAATTATTCAAGAACTTCTACATATCATATTTTCATACCATAAATAGCTCAAGGCGCCAGAGATGTGCATCCTGGAGAAAACACTGAGTTGAAACTTGAAGGGTGTGAAATTGACATGATTAATAATTATCGTTATTAGCACATGTGCCAGCTGCTCATGTATGGGTTGCCTTGATTTATGGTGCTGTAACTGCCCATATCTGCCTCATAAGAAGCCTTGGTGACACAACTGTGGGCAGAATGTGTCCTTCCCATTACTAGAGCTTCATCTTCAGAAAGTGGGTGAAAATACACTTCATGACAAGTCAAGTAGACACCTCAGTGGGATGGATAGGAGCCTTTGTTTCCCTGCCGTTTGCATGGACTGCTGGAACCTATCTCCTTGGAGCAGTCGGTCAAAGCCTTTGATGTTTTGAGCTAGCCCCTCTCCCAGTTACCAGAATGCAAGCGATCATTTTTTATTGGTAATGCCACCACAACAGAGAACAGTGAATAACAATGAATCTGTGGATAATTGTATGATGCTGCCTGATGTTCAATACTAAAACTGGACATAGCTGGATCCCCCAAGCTTTGACAGTTTTATTTATATGAAGGCCACTAATGTTAGTTAATTCTTTGTCATAATAAGAGGGCTTTTAAATGGCATATGCTTTAATGGTTGACACGTCTTTCTTGCTGTATGCTAACAACATATGTTGGAAGGCATTTAACACTGAATTGATTTATATGTTTATTCTTTATATATTTCTATTTTGTTATAAAACAGAAAATAATTCATATGTAATAGATGTAAAAAAACCCATTAAAGTATCAGTGTAATATCAAACTTAAAGGTTAAACAGTATCAAGAAGAACAATAAACACATTGGGGTTGATTTACTAAAGGAATAAACACTGTCTGCTTAGCTTGTCCTGTATGAGCTTCAGGTTCAGGTTGACCATGAGTTCTATCTAAACTTTAGCTGTTTGCAGTTCAGGAAAATGGCTAATGGAATTGTTTACCTCCATAGCAACCAGGCACGGCGCTACCGCAAGGCAAGTCAAGCGGCCGCCTGAGGGCGCTGAAGGGGTGAGGGCTGAAAAAACAGGGCATTTTGACAAGTATGCCCCGATGCTTGCGCTATGTTTTTTTTTTCTTCACTTACCTTCGGTGCTGCAGAGCAGCTGCGAGTCAGCGCTGGTCCGGTGGGAGGAGCTCCAGGTGGGGTCCTAATTTAGCTGGCCGGCGATTGCCAGAGGATCCCGACACGTGCATCACCTCTGGCAGTCGCCGGCCAGCTAAGTTAAGTGAGGGCAAGGGGGGTCCCTATTAAGAACTAATGATTATTAGCAGGTGATAATTGTACATCTATTGTCTGCAGTATGTACTCTATATGTACTACATATAGAGTATACACTGCAGACAATAGATGTACAATTATCCTCTGCTAATATGAATGGATTAAATGATCCATAGTACATAATATGTACATAACATGTAGTTGTACTACGGATCATTTAACCCATTCATGTTAGCAGGGGATAATTGTAAATCTATTGTCAGCAGTGTATACTCTATATGTAGTACATATATACAGTACACATTCCCAATACACTGCCGGCAATAGATTCACAATTATCCCCTGCTAATATTAATGGGTTAAATGATCCGTAGTACAACTACATGCTATGTACTAAAGATCATTTAACCCATTCATGTTAGCTGAGGATAATTATAAATCTATTGTTGCAGTGTACTCTATATGTAGTACGTAGTACATGTATGTTACACACGTCCACTACACTGCAGCAATAGATTTATAATTATTCCCTGCTAACATGAATAGGTTAAAAGATCCATAGTACATAATAGTACATAATATGTAGTTGTAGTACGGATCATTTAACCTATTCATGTTAGCAGGGGATAATTGTAACTCTATTACTGCAGTGTACTGGACGTGTGTGCTGTATATGTACTATGGATCATGATTTAACCTATTCATGTTAGCAGGGCAGAATTGTGAGCGCCGCCCACAAGCTGAGCACCGAGACGCGATGCAGCGATCCTGCCCAGCGACGACTACAAGAGGCACCGCGTGAGGCAACAGGGATCAGAGTGAAACTGTGAGTGAGGGAAGCTAGGACGGGGCTGGCTGTAAATCTATTGCTATAGTGTACTGGACGTGTGTAATGTATATGTAGTACATTTATACAGCACACACCTCCGCTACACTCCAGCAATAGATTTACAATTCTCCCTGCTAACATGAATAGGTTAAATCATGATCCATCTGATAGCAACCAATTACCAAAAATGCAATTCTTGGACTTTGAACTGTGGTATGGCGGCATAGAAGGGCCAATAATGAGGGTTTTCTAATGGGCCAGCCTCCTCCTTATAAAAGTTATGGTTCCCATCAGCCTTTTGTCAGTGTGTGTGTGAAGTTGGAGTACATAGTGAAAGCTGACAGAGCACTTTCAGGGAGAGATACTTCCTGCTATACAGTGCTATATACAGACATCCCAACTATTAGATAGCGGCTCCCGGCCGCCCGGGAGAGAAACACTTCCTCCCGGAAAGGTTTAATCTGCTAGATCGAGCAGATTAAACCTTTCCCTGCGATGG